>NC_090390.1:38463805-38763805 GCF_036365525.1 Heterodontus francisci | reverse complement strand
CCACGATAGGCTATTTATTGTACAGTTTGAGGGGACAAATTATCTCCCATTATGCTTTGTTCATTTAAAAGCTACTTGTGCATCGAAGGGAGCTGTTCAGAAAAGAGATTCTTTTCTGTACCCACTTGTCTAATGATGCATTCAGTTTATATCACTGGAATTATAATACATGATTATTAAAAATATATATTTTAATTTGAGCAATTTAAACATGGAAGATGTCTCAGCACCATAAACATTTCTCGGTTATTGCTTTTACATCTTTACAAAACATTTTGTCCACCATCTTAAAAATCCCACCATAAAGGGAATTAAACTTATTTCATTTGACACAATCCCAACAAATGCAGGTTTTTAAAAATACCATCATGGAGCTTGCTTAAATTTCCAGCTCAGATGATTTTTCGCAACCTAAATATTATAGGTATAATAATCTGTTCTCACATAGGATCTTCATGTTCCACTGCTGGAATGTCACATTCCCAGCTTCAGTTGGGTCTCTACCAACTCTAAAATCTCTATACTGCTAAGCCACAAGGATAAAAGCTCAGACGAGTCCTCTGACAGATTAAAATATGCTTTAAATCATTGAATTCAGCAATTCTGGGGGCTCACTATAGAAATGAAAAACATTCCATGGTTTGTGGAACAATGGCTGAACTCAAAACCTGGACAGAGAGCGAGCACATGTGTGCTAAGTTACCATACACAAGATGTCACACTTTTTTCCCCTCAAATCATGCTTATGATATAATTTCAGGCCAGTTAACTGCATTTATGACCATTTAGTGTGTTATCTCAGATTCTGATTGAACAAGTCATGCAACACTGATGGGTTCACATGCATATGTTGCCATGGCACTCCTGTAAGAAGTGGGGCACTATGTTGCAAGTGTAATGCTATGCAAGTTTTTTTGAATGTGCCAAGTATTTTAAATGCATCCTGTTGTAGCAGTTTGCAAATTAAGGCTACAAGTAGTGCAGTGAAGGAAAACTATCCAACCAACGTGGTTGTCTAACAGCTCTGGGCTGCAGGCCCAAAGTAATGAGTGGTGCATTCATTCCTGACAGCATTTGTGAAATAAAAAATAGCTTCCGTGTTTTAATTATTGTTCTTAAAAGAAATTAAAATTTATATATGAAAGTTCCCAACACCAGGGCATCAGATTTATTATGTTTTTTAAATTTACCATCAAGTCTGATTACTGAACAAACAGTATTGATTTCTTATTGAACAACTGTCAATTTAACCAGCGTCAATACCTTTTCCTTCAGCAGGATGAACAATGAAATAAGCAGTAATCTTTGTCAACTTGTTGAGTGAATATTAGCAGCATGATTTTTTTTTTAAATAAACCAAATTAACTTATTTTTATATAAATTTAATGAAGTATGACATATTTTTCAACTGACATCCCGCTGCATATTTTTGATGCTAGAATCATTTACCTTAATAAGAGATGGAAATGGTGGAGCATCATTCTCCAAAGGTAAGATCTCAAAATTTGTAGGAATAAACTCATTCTTCACTGGCAGTTTGAACTTCCCATTTAGGTCTGCATTCTGCCACTTCTGTAAAAATAAAGAGAAGCTTCTTTACAGCAAACAGCATGGTTTTGTATTTACTCCTTGCGTGTGGTGAAAGATCCTTTCATTTTAAAAATATGATTAAGACCAGGTAACAATATTCTATTGACTTTAGACAAAAACAGATTTTACAAGAGGATGCATTGGACCCTCACAGCATTTCTAAATTCACAGCACAACGTCCACCAGATTTGAAAAAATACTGGGCTGGTATTCTGGAAAGCATACCTTTGGTGGCCAAAGTATAGGGGTATCCAAGCCCTTGTAAACAGAGATGATATTTAATCTAATATTGATCACCTGACAAAATAAAACCAGATCCAGGGTAGACAACGGCGAGGTCCTAGACAGCCAGAAAACCAAAGCCAAAGTAAAACAGCAACATGTCCACTGGAGATCTGATACTTTTATGTCAGGCTGCTGAAAACCAGAATATCACAAAGGAGATTAGGAGGACACCTATATGACCCCCTGGCCTCAGAAGAAGAGACAACAGGCTCCTCTCTGCTGAAACAACTGAAAGCCAGACCTTGAGACTGAAAACGTCAAGTTCAGTAGAATTGCTCTCTCCATCACCCTTCATCTCAACTTTTAAGTCAACACACTGCCATGGTCCAAATGTACCCCTTGAAATATGACATGCTCTGTACAGGCATTGTTTCAAGCCTAAGTTGCTTGATTGGGTTATGGTCCCAGGAGCCAGGAAGACATATCTCATTTCAGACAGCTTACTTCTCTTGTTGCAGAATGATCCAGGAATCTTGTTCATTTCATAATAATTCTGTCCCATTATATATTTTTGTACCGCCAATATTGCAGGTTTTGTTAATCACAACAATCCCTATTTGGGAACTCTTGATAACATTATTTCCCCATTTTTTTCAGGTTTGCATGGTGTGTGTAGATTTCATTGTTAGAGACTTTTATCTTTTCTTAAGACTTCAGTGAATTAGCAATCCCCAGCTGCTATAAAAAAAAGTGTGAATCCTGCAGGAGAAATGGGTACAGGTGAGAATGCACCTGCTAATAAAAAACTAGCATCAGATCAGATCGGTGAAAAAAATTATAGAACCATTCTATTTTATCTCCATTCTTCAATCATTAAACCACTCATGCCAGAATTCAGCACTTCAAAAGTTATTGTACAGGGCTAAAGCAATGCAAAGGACACACATCATGAGATAATGTGAAATTAGGATGGAATAAAATCATGGCTTTGCAGTACATCTTGATAGAATGGGGCTATTGCCATAAAACCCGATAAATTGTTCTGCCTGTAAATTAGATTTCTATAAAAATTTAGAAGTAACTCAGCACTGCACCCATAGGATTGTTGCATTACTTAGATACTTCCCAAATAATAGCGAAATTTGTTTCCATTATTTCTCAGCATGTTCTCAATTGGATGAGCACAGAAAAAAGGAAAATGACCGATCATAATTTTGGACCACAGCAACTTGAACTGTTCTGTCAACTTTAACCTAACCTTGATCGGATCTCTAGTCTATATTTCCTGTCGAAAATGGAATATTTTTGTTTGCTAACAGTCCCTAAAAGCAGCTTTTGTCGCTTTACTACTTTAAAAACAGTCTATAAATCTAAGTTGCTGTGCATAAATGAATGCCATTAGGAAACAACTGAACAGCTCAATCATCCCATACAAAAAAAAAGCCACCTATACATAAAAATCAGTTTAGTGCGTCACATCCAAATCTCATTAAAAATAGATCTTTAAGACTGCAAAATTATAGATTAAAATAGCTGGCTTTTATTCTGGGTACTGCATTTATACAAGTTGTCTAGATGTACATCAACACCTAGCACCGCAGCCTCACAGCTCCAGCGACCCGGGTTCAGTCCTGGGTACTGCTTGTGTGGAGTTTACAAGTTCTCCCTGTGACTGCGTGGGTTTCTGCCGGGTGCTCCGGTTTCCTCCCACAGCCAAAGACTTGCAGGTTGATAGGTAAATTGCCCATTGTAAATTGTCCCTAGTGTAGGTAGGTGGAAAGAGAATTGTGGGGATGTGGTCGGGAATATGGGATTAATGTAGGATTAGTATAAATGGGTGGTTGATTGTCGGCACAGACCTGGTGGGCCAAAGGGCCTGTTTCAGTACTGTATCTATCTATGATCTCGATGAACATCTGTTAGGTTATGCAAGTGCTGCATTAGACAGAAAATAAAGGCAGCACTTAACATTTTGACTTCTGCAATCTACAAGGGCACAAAAGTGTTACACAGGCCAACACACAGAACTTATCACAACTGATATGCTAAATTCAAGATACTTTAGGATATAGATTTCTACTTTTAAACCCTATTTCTTGTACAAATTGCCCAGTGTAAAATATAACTAAAACTAGTACATTTAAAAACATTATTGTGTGTAATGAGAGAAGCCAAAAGATTCAGACTTCAACTAAAACAATCCATATTATCCCTATTTTAGTAGGTGCATGTTGCCCACCTGGAGGATATCAGCACCAATGGCTTCCTGCTTGTACTGTGTGCCGTACCATTTCTCTGTTCTGTCAGTTTGTCCTTCAAATGATTTAGAAACCACTGCTACCCTGTGAGGGGAAAGCACAATTGACATGAAGGAATTAGTGGCTAGCGTCATTGATTCAGATGCAATAAAGTCTGAGATTTGAGGCTACTGATTAACCTCTGTGGTGTTACACCACTCATTCACCAAGCAACTTTGGAGCAAGTATTAGAAATGAAAATTGTTTAATCAAATTACAACGCGCCTAGTGACAGTGATTCTTGCTTGTATTTAGTCATGTGTGAAAATGGTGGAATGCCAGTGGGAGTACAAATCCATGATATCAAATCGCAGCAATGAAGCTGACTAACAAGTGGCCATATTTCTTTTTGGAATTTACATTATCTGATCATTCTGCTTCAATTTTAGCTTGCTGCGCTTCAATTATCATCTGAATGGTGATAGATTGGGAAAGAGGGAGGTGCAACAAGACCTTGGTGTCCTTGTACACCAGTCACTGAAAGCAAGCACTGAGGTGCAGCAAGCAATTAGGAAGGCGAATGGTATGTTGGCCTTCATTGCAAGAGAATTTGAGTACAGGAGCACAGATGTCTTACTGCAGTCATACAAAGCCTTGGTGAGACCACATCTGGAGTATTGTGTGCAGTTTTGGTCTCCTTATCTGAGGAAGGATGTTCTTGCCATGGAGGGAGTGCAAAGATGATTTACTAGGCTGATTTTTGGGATGGCAGGATTGACGTATGAGGAGAAATTGGGTTGGCTAGGCCTATATTCACTAGAGTTTAGAAGAATGAGAGGGGATCTCATAGAAACCTATAAAATTCTGACAGGACTAGATAGACTAGATGCAGGGAGGATATTCCCGATAGCTGGGGAGTCCAGAACCAGGGGACACAGTCTCAGGATACGGGGTATGCCATTTAGAACCGAGATGAGGAGAAATTTCTTCACTCAGAGGGTGGTGAACCTGTGGAATTCTCTACCGCAGAAGGCAGTGGAGGCCAAACCATTAAATATATTTAAGAAGGAGATAGATATATTTCTTAATGCCAAAGGGATAAAGATTATGGGGAGAAAGCGGGAACGGGGTACTGAATTAGATGATCAACCATGATCTTTTCTGAATGGCGGAGCAGGCTCGAAGGGCCCAATGGTCTACTCTGGCTCCTATTTTCTATGTAAATAGAGTATAGCTGCGGCAAGAATAGGAAGAAACACAAGGAAGTAGAAGAAAGCAATTCAAAAACTTTCAATACATTTTATGTATTAGTAGAACTGCATCATGCAAACTATAAAAACCTTTGTTCTGTGTAATAAAAAGTAATTCGAATAGCATATACTCACTTTAAACAAGTACCATATGGTATAGTTTACAGGATGTCAAATGGAATTTTCACAATTGATAAATACAAAGAAACCAGGTGCTAAAGGGGGCTAGACAAAAATTGCAACAAATAGTACTCTATTATCCAACTCAATCTAGATCAGTTCATATTTCCCACAGTTCAAAAAAATTATCCAAAAAAAGTCTAATTACCTACCCTGTCGATCTTCATACTTTCACTCAGGCCATCCTCCCCAACCGCAACAGGGCCCTGAAGTTTGCTCTCCATGGCAAAGGAGTGGCATTGCCATTCACCTTGCTGACAGTTGCCCTCAAAGTTTTGTGAGCTTGTCAACAGATTTCCCAATATCCAGCATGGTGTCCTCTACAGCAGAGCTGTGGCATGTCTGAGCAGGGCAAGCAACAGCAAGGTTCTTCAACCAACCAGACTGAATAATCCTCACTAAGACATGCAGAGTCCAAACCAAGTATAAAGTGGGAAATATAAATTAGAGTTAAATCATGTATAGAAAGTGAAATAAAGATTGGGAAATTAAAGTAGTGAGATAAAAGATAGACCAAGAAACTAAACGCAGAAATTACTTAAATTTTTTTCCAAAAATCTCAAATTTTCTTCGGAGGGAACGAGACTCCACACTTGTAAAATTAATGTTTCAGGGTTAGAGATGTTGTTTGCCAGTAATCACATTATGCTGTTAAAAACTCTCACTCGCTCACTCCTGAATACAACAGCCCTAACTTTTTAAGCTGATTTTAGCACAGAATTAGTGGGCAAGTACAACAACTTCACACATATCTATTGCTATTTGTGGAGGAACAGGGTATTTCTGACAGAAACTTCTGGATTTCTGTGTTTAACTGCATATGTGCTGACGGCAGAAGTTGCTGCGAGATATACCCTGCAACACCACCTCGTGTTGATAGCCTCGCCATTATTATTGCAGCAAAATTCAGGCCAAGATGGCCAGATTGATTAGGAAAGTGACATTGTCCACATCATCGCAGTCATTAAAATGAAGTTTGGAGGTAAAATTAGATGTCACTGATGTCCATGTGGAAGCTGCCCCGTGCAATTGATTTTGCTGGGTGATGGCATATATATCAGGAAAAAAGGATGAAGCATATCAGATATCATCATGCTTTTGAAAGAAGTGAGTTAGAACACTTACAAATTAAGAGGGAGGACAGTGTCCAAGATGAATTGGGAAGATGGTGATGGATAACTTCTTTTTCTTTTGGGCCTCCTTATCTCGAGATAATGGATACGCGCCTGGAGGTGGTCAGTGGTTTATGAAGCAGTGCCTGGAGTGGCTATAAAGGCCAATTCTAGAGTGACAGGCTCTTCCACAGGTGCTGCAGAGAAATTTGTTTGTTGGGGCTGTTGCACAGTTGGCTCTACCCTTGCGCCTCTATCTTTTTTCCTGCCAACTACTAAGTCTCTTCAACTCGCCACATTTTAGCCCTGTCTTTATGGCTGCCCGCCAGCTCTGGCGAACGCTGGCAACTGACTCCCACGACTTGTGATCAATGTCACAGGATTTCATGTCGCGTTTGCAGACGTCTTTAAAGCGGAGACGTGGACGGCCGATGGGTCTGATACCAGTGGCGAGCTCGCTGTACAATGTGTCTTTGGGGATCCTGCCATCTTCCATGCGGCTCACATGGCCAAGCCATCTCAAGCGCCGCTGACTCAGTAGTGTGTATAAGCTGGGGATGTTGGCCGCCTCGAGGACTTCTGTGTTGGAGATACGGTCCTGCCACCTGATGCCAAGAATTCTCCGGAGGCAGCGAAGATGGAATGAATTGAGACGTCGCTCTTGGCTGGCATACGTTGTCCAGGCCTCGCTGCCATAGAGCAAGGTACTGAGGACACAGGCCTGATACACTCGGACTTTTGTGTTCCGTGTCAGTGCGCCATTTTCCCACACTCTCTTAGACAGTCTGGATATAGCAGTGGAAGCCTTACCCATGCGCTTGTTGATTTCTGCATCTAGAGACAGGTTACTGGTGATAGTTGAGCCTAGGTAGGTGAACTCTTGAACCACTTCCTAGGCGTGGTCGCCAATATTGATGGATGGAGCATTACTGACGTCCTGCCCCATGATGTTCGTTTTCTTGAGGCTGATGGTTAGGCCAAATTCATTGCAGGCAGCCGCAATCCTGTCGATGAGTCTTTGCAGTGAGGGATGTTAATGCAGCATCCTCAGCAAAGAGGAGTTCCCTGATGAGGACTTTCTGTACTTTGGTCTTCGCTCTTAGATGGGCAAGGTTGAACAACCTACCACCTGATCTTGTGGAGGAAAATTCCTTCTTCTGAAGACTTGAACGCGTGAGAGAGCAGCAGGGAGAAGATCCCAAACAATGTAGGTGCGAGAACACAGCCCTGTTTCACGCCACTCAGGATAGGAAAGGGGTCTGATGAGGCGCCGCTATGCTGAATTGTGCCTTTCATATTGTCATGGAATGAGGTGATGATACTTAGTAGCTTTGGTGGACATCCCATCTTTTCTAGTGGTCTGAAGAGACCACGTCTGCTGACGAGGTCAAAGGCTTTGGTGAGATCAATGAAAGCAACGTCGAGGGGCATCTGTTGTTCGCGGCATTTCTCCTGTAGCTGTCAAAGGGAGAACAGCATGTCAATGGTGGATCTCTCTGCTCGAAAGCCACACTGTGCCTCAGGGTAGACGCGCTCAGCCAGCTCCTGGAGCCTGTTTAAAGCGACTCGAGCGAAGACTTTCCCCACTATGCTGAGCAGGGAGATTCCACAGTAGTTGTTGCATTCACTGCGGTCATCCTTGTTCCTATAGAGGGTGATGATATTGGCATCGCGCATGTCCTGTGGTACTGCTCCCTCGTCCCAGCACAGGCAAAGCAGTTCGTAGAGTACACCCCAGCCTTCAACTGGGTGGTTCTAGTTTCTTGGTTGCTTTATTATTGTATTATGTCGCTCTGAGAATTTGCGCTTGCCGGACAGTGGAAGCTTTGTTCAATTTATGTTGGCACTTTTTTTTTTCCTTAAACATTTGTAAAAAGTTGTGCACCATAAATTTTACTTTTACAGTACATGGATTTCCACAGAACAAAGCCAGGTATGAACAGGACTAGTTTTAGTTGCAGGTTCTCTCATACCAATCTATTCAAAAAAAATGTCCCATCTCTCTTGCAGGGCAAGATTTTTCAAAATGAAGTGTTAATCCCTGCTGTCTCAGGTGGGTTTCTCCCCAAACCCAACGGGAAGCACCAAATTTTCACCTGGTAACCCTCTAAAGCAGCACAGCAAAGATCAGGAACTTGAGAGCAAAGGGAAACTTAAATCGATGTGCCAACTCTTCATGGTACATCATGTTGGCATATTAACCTGTCATTTAACAACATTCATTGTTACCAAAAATCACAAGTCAACTGACACTAAAAATTAGTAACAATAAAGTTCAATTAAAATGTTTTATACTAATTTTATTTAAATCAATTGCTTGGATGTATATGCTGGTAGAAAATAAAAAACATGCAAGAAGCTTGTATTTTCCCCCCCTTATTGGATCATGTGTTAATTTCAGTGTCTTTATTTCAATTATTTAACATCTGTAGTAAAGCCCCGCATGCCACCATTTAATTTGGAGAAATCACAGTGCGTATTATGGAAGCTTTCTTGCAACAAACTAAAATTGGGCTGACATGCAGTTTCTGCCGCCAAAAGCTATGGCTGATTCAGCAGTTTTCATATAAACAGTCTCAGGCAAACATTTTTAATTTGCAGCATAAGTGTTGTATATTGTGACAAAACATTGAGGGAACACAAAGAATTATACCAAATGTTGGTGACCTAGTGGCACAAACTGGATGACTCAGAGCATCTAGGATTTTCACCTTTAGTCAACCCATTAGCAGGATTTTCCTGCCATTATAGTCAGGAAGGATACCCCGACTACAGCAAGCACAATAAAACAAACATTTGTTATGGAATCACAGAATGATACAGAACCAGAGGCAGTCATTCAGCCCATCATGTCTGTGCCAGCTCTTGGCAAGAGCTATCCAATTAACCCCACTCCACTGCTTTCCCCACAGCCCTGCAAATCTTTTCCTTTGAAATATTCCCTTTTGGAAGTTATTACTGAATCCACTTCCATCACCCTTCCAGACTGTACTTTCCACATCACAACAACATGCTGTGTGAAAAAATTGTTTCCTCATGTCCCCTCTGGTTCTTTTGCTATTATATGGTGATTTTTTTTTAGTTAAGCTAGAATACACTCATCTCAAATCACTTTCCATGTTCAACTGTATCTATAGTCTTCCTGCAATACAAGGTTAGGTTCAGCATCACAGCAACTTTTCAGGTTGGATTTTGTACTCTAAAAATGGGAAGATACGGATAGGTCATTGCACCCAGCAATTATTACAAGCATTTACTAGTTAGGTAGAGTGCATGATCAACATGGCCGAAAATTCCCACACAAAAGGTGACAAATTCAAAGCTGGAAAAGTGCCCTCAAGTACACCAGTACAAAATCTATTATTCTTCCTACTCCTGCCACTCTGCTGCAGTGATAATCGATTTCCAATTGCCATGAAGGCACTGGAGAAATCTTGCAGTTTAACCTTGGCCACATTTATTTCAAGTACCACCCTTAAGAGAATCCGGCACCATAAAGAACAGGATTTACCAGGCTTAAATCAGTGATTGAGAGTTTAGTTTATGATAGCTGCCAGGTAACCAAGTTAAATTTTTCTTGGCCTCCTCAAATTCAAGACAAGGCATTTTGGACATTATGGGCTGGATTTCGCTGTAAAAACAACATGACTTCCAGCAACCACACACGCGGTTAAATGTGAAAATCTGAAAGTCACTGTACAAGATGTCCTGCCCCTCCAAAAGCTGCAAGCAGAAGGGCATACTGTTCTGTGATTCACCATGCAAATACATTGAATGTCATGAAGCTCATCAACATGTACTAAACTCAGGAGGAAAGTTACTGCCAAACAACCCCGGACACTGAATTAACTTTTATAAGAATGGAGTCTCATAATTTCAGCTTTTAAATTATTGGAGATTTTTCTTTAAAAATGCTTTTTAAAAATTAAATCTTATTCTTTGACATGGATTTCAATATTCCCTGGTTCTCCATTGCTCAGTAATGATTCTTTGACCAGATTGCTTAAGAAGACACCGTTGCTTGCCCTGTTCATACAGATCCCAAACACCCTGTAGAAGATGCTGCATTTCTGAATGGTTGGCAGACAAGAACTTACCATGCAAAAGTCAATAAACAGTCTATGGACAAGCACAAATGTAATGAATGGCTGGCACCGATCATTTGCTTCCAAGAGCAAAATCTATTCCAATAAATGGATTTGTTACCATCAGTAAATGGGAGTTACCAGTCTATCTATGATTTCGTCAGAGATTATTAATTTCAAAAGTTAACAACAGCATCTGCTGATTCATTAACACAATATAGGACTGAGTTTTCCTATTTCACACTTTCAGGCCAAAAGATCGGCAAAGCAGCCACTAATACTACTGAAACAACTTACCGCACAGTCTCTGGTCTCAGTTTTTCCAGTACCATTTCAATTAGGTCAGCCCTAAACTCCTCCAGCAGGTATTCAGCTGCAAGCACTTCATGAATGGGATAGTACTGGAAGAGAAAAAAAAGGATACAACTATACAGCAACTAATGAACAACATAATTGATCATGGGCTATGTGCACCCATCTTCATAGCCAGTGAGTGGCAGTTTACCCAGCAAAACATGACAAATTTGTAGAATGCAGTCACTAAGCACAGATAAAAATTGCAGATCCCCATGCAACAGAACTTGATTTTTTTCCTACCACCCTATGGTGCTTATACATTTCTTTCAAGGAAAATCCTAAGAAATGGGTTATTCAACAGATGATGCTGAGACTATACACTCGGCAGCATTGGTACTATAGTTACGTAATAGCTTTAATAGAAGTACTTCCACGGACTACCTTTGTTAAGCTACACATGGTATGCTGAGAATTTGCAGTTGATATCATTGTTGAAGAAACCATGACAATCATGTTTAGCACCAGGTGTTCAATTATGAGCACAAGGATTTGAACAAAATACACACACAAAGTTCTCTTCTTCAGTCTCTCCACCATTTCATTGACTGTACCCTGACTGTTGCCAGAGAAGAGGAATGGGTATATTACCATGGTTAGGCACTGCCCATCCTAGCCATAAATTATAATCTCTTACTGTGAGAAGTGTCTAGGCCTCTGTTCTAGGGCTCCTCTTGGCAGAACCAAAATTAAAGAACCTTTGACCACACATGCAGATCCCATAATTCGCATCACATCATGTTTGGAAACAGACCACCACTGCAAGATCTGTAAGTTTTAAAAAAAACTTCAGCTTTACCTTTTCTAGGTTTGTCTACTATCCATTTATTATCTAGCCAAATCAGTCACGATGACTTATTAGGATGTACTACTGACTTTCTATAACTCCCACAAATTGTCAGGCACAACGTGCATCTGTCTGGACATATCTTTCCAATTTAAAAGAATTTCTTATGTCATACATGAGTTATGATTACAACTTACAACAATTTAGTTTCTAACACAGTGGGCGGCGCAGTGGTTAGCACCGCAGCCTCACAGCTCCAGCGACCCGGGTTCAATTCTGGGTACTGCCAGTGTGGAGTTTGCAAGTTCTCCCTGTGTCTGCGTGGGTTTCCTCCGGGTGCTCCGGTTTCCTCCCACATGCCAAAGACTTGCAGGTTGATAGGTAAATTGGCCATTATAAATTGCCCCTGGTATAGGTAGGTGGTAGGGAAATAGAGGGACAGGTGGGGATGTGGTAGGAATATGGGATTAGTGTAGGATTAGTATAAATGGGTGGTTGATGGTCAGCACAGACTCAGTGGGCTGAAGGGCCTGTTTCAGTGCTGTATCTCTAAATAAAAAATAATAAAACAAACAGAAATGATACCAGTTTTGCTCCACCCACAATACAAGGCGAAAGTGCAGTAGACATCCAGGGCAAACTGTTACTTTGAGAGTAACATACTTTAAAAGTGAAATACTTACCCTTAACTGCCAACTCCCTCAACCCTTCACCCCAAAAAGGCTCCCTCGAATCATTTCTACATGGTGCTTGGGAACAATTTGTTTTGTAAAATCAGTACTCAGCAAGAATTGGGTTAATCAAGCAGTGACTTCTAAGTGCCAGGGAGAATGAAAACAATCACAAATCTGAGATGGTCAAAGCTGGAGGCACCTATACAAAATGAGCATCAAAACAGTTAACTGCGAGTGATAAGTAGAATTAAAAGCAGAGGTTGTGGGAGATGCACCATGAAAATACTTCACCTTTTCCCCAGCCTCTTCCATCTTTTATTGTGACATTCTCGTTTGTTACTACATTTGCGTGAAAGTAATGTGATAAAAAGTGACCAATCTTAGAATAACACACTTATGTTTAAAAGTACTGCAGAGAATAATGTTAAAATATAGTAGCAAACAAGAAAATCTTTACATACATGTAATAAGCCAGCAAGCTTTGAAGTGTAGCCACGTGGTCGTTCTTTATCTTTAAACCTAAATGCCATAGCGTTCAAATCCTAAATTTTAAAAATAAAAAGCTATTAATAGTCATCTACTGAAGGAATTTGAAATATTCAATGCTTCATATTGCTGCAGCTTCTGGAAAAGAATTTCAAGTGGTCAGAGCACTTGAGTCTAGTTCTCTAAATATCAAAAGGAGGTATTGAACACTAGAGAAATACCACTGCGATTAGCGGGGTTAGAGCATCGCCAATAAGAAGATTACACAACTGCGTCATTATTGTTTAGTTGATAAATAAAAAAAGGTGTAATTGAGCCACAATGACTTGAAAGACCCAGGTCTGTGCCAAATTATCCAATTTCAGATGGGATGATAGAAGGGTGCTGCAGCTGACCTCACAAATAGAAAAACATACCAGTTATGTTTCCCACTCGTGGTGGCTATCCAGTTATCCAGCTGGAAAATACATGACCTGACATCAGGCTTGGACATGATATCCCCAAAATAGAATAGCCAGTCAACATTCACTGCCTAAACTCACATAAGAACAGTCACTCTAGTGAGTAAACAGGGCATTCAGGACCCTCAGAACCCCCAGCAAGAGTCAACACCTTCAGGCGGAGGAGGAGAAAAAAAAATGGCAAAACAAATGAAATCAGTTCAGAACTACCTCCTTAAGGTAGCCTCAAAACCACTATTTTATGTAAAAAAGGAAAATGATCATATTTGAGTTGAATAATGGAACACTCTGCCAAATTCTAGTAACCACTGCTTTACCATTTAATAAAGTGCATTTTATTTCTATCCTTCAATAAACATGAGATTTTTAAACTTTTTTTTAAAAATCCCTTTTCTCGAATAAATATAACCCCTAATCCTAATCACATCTGGTTAATTCAAGGTTTTGAAACAAAGTCTGACCAACACATGCATCTGCAGCAATATCACAAGCATATCCTTACCTCTAACAGTGGCCTGAGTAAACTGGCTGGCAAAGCAGAAACCTATCAAATCTTATTAGTGGTACTATTTATATACCCAAAAAGTGAAATATTAGCAGTACAAAGGGTAGTAAAACACAATTTCTGATCCATATTATTTAGAAGATTTTGTTTTATTTTCTCAAATTGCCTATTGAGCACCTATGAACATCTTTTCCTTCTGGTTACTTTCTGCAGAATTTTATGCATCCAGTTTTAGCCTGATTTGTAAAGTGATTCAATGGTCAAACTAAGTCAGATTTTGTTTATTACCTTGCACTCTTGGAAAACCCACTCCTGTGGCCCTTCTGTACGCAGTTTAGCAATATACTGGAACATGTGTAGAATTATATCATCAACATGCACTGCATAAATAAGGGTAGAGAAAAAAAACAAAGTTACATATTATCAAATGAATCAAGAACCCCTGAACGTTTTATTTGCATTTTTAAGTGTACACAGACCATACTATTTCTTTGTAAGCTAGTAAACAGATCTTCCTGCTTGGACCATAGGTTGGTTGGCATCCTTCCATCTATAAAAGCTAAACACGCAGCAAGCAATCCATTTAGGTGGGGTGTCTTCTCTTGGTGCACTTTTGCTAATGGCTGTGAAGGCCAATCCTTGAGAGGCAGGTTCTGCCACAAGATCTGCATGTGAAGCTACCAAGTGACGCCCTAAGTTTTTTTTTTGATGTTGTTGTCTGTTACCAAGCTGCTGCAGCAACTGGTCATTGTGGTAGTGCACACCAGTCCACAGAATGTGTCGCCATTTCCCCTTTTCACCAGCTCGCGACTCCCAGGTGCGATAGTTGATATTTAGGACTGTCATGTCACACTTGCAAGCATCCTTGAAGCGGAGCTTTGGGTGGCCCACTGGTCATCTGGCCCAGCTACCTCACCATACAGATGGTCCTTGGGTATGCTACTGTCTTCCATCCTGTGGGCGTGTCCAATCCACCAAAGCTGCGGCTGTTTGATTAGTGCCAACATATTTGGGAGCTCTGCCTTTGAGGGGACCGCTGCATTTGTAATTTTGTCCTGCGAGGATATACCCATAATGCACCATGGACAGCAAACATTGAGCTTCTTTTCCTGGTAGCTGTAAGTCACACATGGTTCACAGCCATACAGCAAGGTGCTGAGAACACAGGCCTTATAAACCATCAGCTTGGTCCTAAGCGACAGCTTGGTGGTATCCCATGTGCATTTCGTGAGTCGGCCAAAGAGGATAGCTGTTTTCCTATGTACGTATCGAGCTCTGCATCAAGGGACAGACTGTCTGTCACCGTGGACCCATGGTAACAGAATTTGCTAACCACTTTCAGTGGGGTGCTATTTCGCGTCATCGGGGTGGAGATGCAACACCTTGTCCCATGACAACGGTTTTCTTGACACTTATAGTCAAAATGAACAAGTTACAGGCACAGCTGAACAACTGGCGCAGCATCATCAGCAATAGAGGAGTTCATTGATCAGGACACGATGTGTTTTTGTCTTCGCTTTCAGCCGTGACGGATTGTCGAGCTTGCCCTCTGACCTACTGTGCAAGTGGCTTCCTTTCATATCTGCAGGGAAGGTTTGGACCATCACCTCTTCAAATCAATCATGATTCCACTGCAAGACCCAGATACTTTCATTCTGCCAGCATCTGCTTGCTAAAAAACTGCTGTCCTAACAGGGTCAGTTCTCAAACTCTTTCTACATATATTGTAAAATAATACTTGGGCAAGTTTCTAGGAAGTTGCAAATCTTAGGGTACAGCTCACATCAAATACAACTTGAGTTTCACTTTTGCCAGCTTTGATATCATCTGCACTCCAAAGGTGTTTCTGCCTTGGAACATACTTGACTTTTCTGTAACTTTTTTTTTGAACTAGAATATCATGTTCCTAAATTTTGTCATGCATTACTCAAATGTAAACAGAAAGTACTTTGTGTTTATAAGCCGAGCACAATACAAATTTAAAGAACATAAAAATCACAGCTGCTGCCAAAATATATACTGTACTTACCAAGTCCTTCCTCAGTAAGATCCACATTAATGATGAAAAACATAAAACCTTTAGCGCCTTCTTTTTGCCCTCCGACAAGAGTATTTACCCAACCTGGAAAGTAACAGAAAAGGTTACTAATCCTTTAGACTTTGAAAACCAAAAAAGTTTTAAAATGACTAAAAATGTGATTCTCTAGAATCACCATACTAAAACAATACTGAACATTTGAGGAAAATAACTGAAAAATTAGCATTTTACACTTCAACATTTAGAAACAGTTAATAAGATTGTGCTACAGGACAATAAAGTGGTGCGCTCCTACAGTACACGGCAATGTTACAGCACAGACTATTGATGTACTCCTGCAAAAGTACTAAGTTAAGGGACATGACAATGCTACAGCATAATCTCCTGATGTACTAACGTACTATAAAATATTGCACAAGGGGAGACGGTAGTGTAGGGATAATGTCATTGAACTAGTACTCAAGAGCCAAGACCAATACCCTGGAGACATGGGTTCAAATCCCACCATGGCAGATGGTGGAATTTAAATATCAATTAAATTAAATTAATTAATTATAATTTAAAAAATTAATAAAAATTCTGGAATTGAAAGCCAGTCTCAGTCATGGTACAATGAAACTACTGATGGTTGTACAAACCCATCTGGCTCACTAATATCCTTTAGAGGAGGAAATCTGCCGTTTTATACCTGGTCTGGCCTCCAGGCCCACAGCAATGTGGTAGACTCTTAAATGGCCTCAAATGCCCTAGCAAGCCAAGGGCAATCAGGGATGGGCAACAAATGTATGGAGTGCTGAGCAGACCACCAAAATAACCAAGACCCATGCAGGAGGGTACTGGAGGACACCAACTGACTGATCCAGACATTGGATTGCAACTTCAGAACCCAGATGGCCTTTTCAACGGTTGGCCTGCTGACATTGGTTGTTTCACCTCTGTGCCTCTGTCTGGAGCTCACGTAGAGGGGTCAGTAGTCATTTTTTGGAAAGATTTCCCTTGTCCCCTTGGATCCATCCATGGGCTTTGGGGGATGGAGTGAATTACCGAGGCAGCCTGGAATGGCGAAGGATGAAGGAGTCATGGCGGCTGTCAGGAAAGCGAGTCCACACAAAGGGGAAGCTCGTGTCGTGGTCGCAGATCAGTTGCACATTGAGGGAGCGGAATCCTTTCCGGTTGAAGGCAGAAGCTGGTCTGTGGATGCTTTGACTGCCACATGCATGCATTCTACCATCCCCTGCACCTGGGAGAATCCAGCAATGGCTCTGTAACCTATAGCCCGCTCAGCTTGACTGTATGGATTCGTGCCAAAGTACACAAAGTCACCTGCCTTCCTGAACATGGCACTAGTGACCTCCTTGATGCAGCGATGTGCCAGAGACTGGGAGATTCCAGACATATCTCCAGTGGATCCCTGGAATGATCTGGCAGCATGGAAGTTCAGAGCCACAGTGACTTTCAGCACTACTGGCATCAGGGGGTCCACCAAGTCCCAGGAGCCTCAGCTCATCCTGCATCATGGCACATAGATCACTGACAGTTTCCCTGGAGAGTCAGTCTTCGGAGGAATTGCCACTCTGACATCTTCAGGTCTTTAAGCCTTGGCTGGTATTTCCTCTCCAGAGGAGAATAGCTTCTTCTGCATGCCAGGGATTGTTGCCAAGCCCCTCTACAGCCTTCTCCAGCCTCCTGTGCACCCCCAATATGCTGCCACTCCACTGTCCATCCCTGAATCTCCTGCCTTCTCTGCTCCTCGGCCTCCAGGCGGGCATCGAAGCCAGGTTACCACTCCCTCAGCGCAAGGCCTCCAGTCCAAATAGACGTTTCTATCCCAACGTGCCCCCCTCAGGGGATTGGCATCTGTCCCAGTGCCACTGTTGTGGGTGCCCTGCAGTGTTGACACCTCGATCCCCACACCCAACACTGTTCCCTGATGTGCGCCACCCACCCCCCCATCCCATCATTACCTTTCCTGGCAAGCGACGCTAGCTCACCCGATGGCTTCCTAGTGAAGCCAACACTGAGCTCCCGCTTCCTTGTCACCTCCTTGCACCAGGCAAGCAAGGCCTGAAGCCCCTTGGTTCCCGTGCACCCTAAAGAAAATTCTGAACCCGGACTAAAATTGCTGCGTATTGGCTTGTTAACTAGCTTGGTTGGCTTACCGCCCACCCTGTCAGCTGCTGACGGGAAAATCCGGAAAGAACGTCACGACTGTCAGACTTCCTGTCCCACATCTTCCATCCCAATTTTATGCCCCCCCACCAATCTCCGTTGCCATTTCGAACAGGTCCATAAAATACAACTATTGGATTTCAGTGTAACCAAATTTCTGAATTTTGCTTGGGTATTTGGGGTATTCCCTCCACCTCAAAAGTAAACAAGCATTTTTATTATTTAAATAATCCAATTTGTACCATGAGCCACATTGAAATAGAAGGCATAAAAAGAGAGACACGAGGTGGCTCCTTGCAAAAGTGAGTGATGGGAAAAGATCAGAAAAAGGAAAAAACAAAAAAAGGAGAAAAGAAAATATTATTGGACAAAAGGCCACACTCTGACACGGTCATTGGAAGAGCATCAAAAGGGCACCATTCGTAGCTGACAAAAAACTTCAACACATATAAACTTAAAAAAAAAAGAGGAAGGAAGGGAAATAAAAAAAAATTACTGATGCACATTTCCCAGGTATAGTATTCAGTATTACCTTTGGATTTGAGTTCTGACAGAAGACTCCCTGGTCCTTCATGGCCAATCAAATGTCCAAGGTAGTGGCCTGGATTTGACTTATAATATTTCTGAAGGTCTGGTATAGGAAATGTAACATAAAGATTCCGGATGTCCTTGATAGGTACCACCTTATACAGTTGCTGTAAAACAAATAACAAGATTTACTCGTGATTTTAGTTATGTTAATTTGGACTTGAATTTCTCCATATTTAGAAATGTTAAAAACTGAAGTAATTTTTCACAAAGAGCAGTCATTTTAATCCACAATGTTGAATGTTTTTCTATCAACAAGGATCGTTTTAATTATAATGCACACTGCTTTTTTTTTCCTGACAAAATGGGCTGAAATTTATTAGCACGCTGCAAATCGCAGTGGCGCGCTTTGAAGTCGGCAGCCTTCAGGCACTGATGTGAGCCCCCCCGCGATATTTTGCACGGTGGTTCATTTAAATGGAGGGGGCAGAGCGGCCGCCCCCCGATGACGCAGAGGAAGTGACCGCATCGCCCCCGGCAGCAGCACCCGGCAACACTGCACAGGCACCGTGCCATTTTTAAAAAGGGTCTTCGAGCCCTTAGAAGAGATTTTAACTTTTAAAGTTATATTGTGGTGCATGGTTCGCAAAAATTTAAATAAATGCTGCAGGCCCTTTCCCACTCCCCAACCAAATGTTTGTTTTTGGGGCAACAAAGTGAAATTTATTCCCACCCCAAACACCCTTCAACCCCTTCCCACTATCCACACAGCCAATTAAAAAGAAGTGTTTTCCCTGCTTCCCACTCCCCCCCACCGACCTGCCCTGATAATTTCACTCCTCCCCCCTCCCCATCAGTAACTCACCTCGGAACTCCGAACTGAGTTCCAAAGGCACACGAGTTGTGGCCAGCAGCCGTAATATCGGCGTGGGACAGCCGCCGGGACAAGTTAAGTTGATTTGCACGTTTTAAAAATTAATTTTAATATTGTAATGAAGGCCGCACCAGGGCCTCGCTGATGCCATAAAATGCGGCGGGGCCTTCTCGGCGTCAGGGGTTGTGGCAGGCCACTCCCGCAAGTATTTTATGGGGCTCCAGCCACAACCCCTGACATCGAGGGGCTGGAAAATTCAGCCCAATGCCTTGAAGCGATTATTTCTGCAAGAATATAAATATTGCTCTCCCAAATTAATTTTGTTGCATTTACTTAAGCAACCTTTTGATCTTTCAGTGGCCACAAAAAACCCGTCAACACAAGTATGTGCAACTCTGATTACACACTCACAGCCTTAAAAATGGTGATCAACCTTCTTGCAACAAACTTCAGTCCTGCAGGTGAAGGTAATCTATGCATGATGACAACAAAGACCAGTACAGTTACTGGTAGTGATTTAAATCTGCTGTCCTGATTTACCCTGCTACACCAAAGCAATGTTTCCAGACTTTTCTCAACACCTTAAATTAATGAAATAAAGGGGCGGGGTGGAAATGAGAAGAAAAAAAAGGCGGAAGGGGGTTTTTATGATTCAACTTCCAAAGTAGCCCATTCTCAACATGTGGGCTTATATGCAAGACTTTTTAAATTCAGCAAACTGTTTACTAATCTTACATTTTGATCTCACTGAATAATAGTTTCAATTATACAGTTAGCAAACTGTAGTGTACTCATTATGAATATGTCGTGTAGAAAAGAACAAAACTTCCAGTGAAGTTAATGTTTTCAAGTGAATAGAATCTTAAGGTGATAGAAAAAGCACTCTCATGAGTACAGTGGTTTAGTGGCTGCCATATTGGACCAGCAACCCAGAGGTCATGAGTTCAAATCCATCATTGCAAATTATGAATCTGAATTTAATGGCCCAGATTTTGCCATCAGCAGAGGAAGAATGGGACACAACTTTCAACTCGTTGACAACTGCCCACAAATTTTTCACGGGCTTCTGAGTGGAGTCTGGCTCAGAGCTGGTATTTGATCCTGTGTGGTGTCCTCTACAGAGCACCTGTGGTTTCTGTGAGCAGGGGAAGAAACAGCAAGGCTCTACAACCGATCAGACTGAAGAATACTCACAGACGTGCAGAGATGAAACCAGGAAGAATAATTAGATTAAAAACATGTAATGAAAACAAAATAAGGATTGGAAAAGAAAAATGGGGTTGAGGTGTCGAAATGAGGGGGTGTGGGGAGGGAGAGGCAGGCAGTGGAAGAGGCGGGGGAAAAAAAAGAGACAGAGACACACAGAGGGAGCGCAGGGGAAAGAGAGATCAACATCTCTTCAGGCAGATGGACATCTATCCAGAACACTCTGCATCGCTACATTAATGTGTGCGAGATTGACTACTTATGCAAGCAAAAACAATGGCTGGTACCTCACTAACTCAGTGTTCAATATAGTGACGTGAAAGTTAGTTAATAAATTAGTCTTCTCATTGAAAGCTTCTTCACAAAAATGCACATTTGTTGTTTTGATTAATAGTAAACTTTTAATGCCAAAGAATTTGTTTCTGAAATTTGCTCACCAGCCCCCTATATAGAACAAAAATTGTAATGTGGGCCCCCTACATGAAAAGGTTCGATACCCTAGTGCTAAGTGAACCAGTTGGGTTTTCTACAATAAACCAGCAGCTTTGGTCAATTTCCTGGTTTAAATTTAACTTATGGTGGAATTTGAATTTTAGACAATTAGTAACTTAAAAATTGATGTTTGTTCATTGTCATTAACCTTTATATAGAACTTGTGAGAGAGAAATGTCCTGAAGCCCTTCAAAGAGGTCTAATTCAAACAAAAAGATGCCAAACCAAAAGGAGAAAAAATTAGGAAGGGTGAGCTAAAGCTTGTTCAAAGAGATAAGTTTAAAATAGAATCTTAAAAGGAGAGGGAGGTGGTGAAATAGGGGGATTATAGGGAGGGAATTCCAAGTGGCGGCAGACAAGGCCACTAATATTATGGCAAAATGGCCGGGGGGGGGAAATTGCACAAGGAGCAAGAGGAATGGAGAGCTTGCAACAGGAGAAAGGGGCGGGGAATGAGGATGAACATTGTAGAGCATGAGGAAGTTAGAGATTTTGGAATGACTTAAAATGTGAGTATTTTAAGTTTGCAGCATGTGAATGGTGAAACAGATTTGAGGGGCTGAATAAAACGTCCTAAAGGCCCTAATGTTCCTAAAGACATATAGATGAGGCGGATGCAGAGGTTGACAAAGTTATGGAGCTGAAAGTACGCAATTTTTGACAAGGATAATGGGGGTCAGGAGATCAGCTCAGAATCAGAAAGGATGTTGAGGTTGAAAATAGTCTGATTCAGCTGGAAATAATGGCCGAGGAGGGGGATGGAGTTGATGCTAAGAGCATAAGGTTTGTGCTGAGGGCCAAAAGGTGATGCCTTCAGTCTTCCCAAAGTTTAACTAGAGAAAATTTGAAGACTGAAAGCCAGATTTAAAAAATCTCCGGCAGTACAGAGGCAACGGAGGAGGTTGATAGATGGAAAGGTACAGGGGTGCGCCTCAACATACATATGGATGCAGACCCAATACCGTGAATGACATCACCAAGGACCAGTATGTAGATAAAGAGGGGGCTAAGAAGGAATCCTAAAGAGAGCTCCCCAAGTAACACTGCAGGGGCAAGAGAAGTGTTGCTAGAGATGCCCTGACTGCACTCCAACAGCTCAGAGTAAACCACGCAAGGGAAGTCCCACTAAGCTGAACGGAGGAGGATGGTGTGGCCAACTTTGTTAAAAAAGACTGCAGAAAATTTGAGAAATACAGTTAGAACATGTCCAGTATCAAAACTACTCTACTACCGTACCTTCTATGATAGCTGTAAGAACTCAACTGAAACATCATGACAAAAAGAGGCTGCCACCTTGACAGAATCTAATGTATGTGCAATTCTAATCCAAATTACATAACTGACTCAAAGTCCTCTGAAGACCTAGCATGCCACGCAGTTGTATAATCATTATTCAAGGCGACAGCACACCAGGAAAGCTTCCAGTCAACCAGGGAGAACAAATGCAGCTTGCACAGCATAAATAGCGTAAGACCATTTTTTAAAAATATAAAATGTATTGTCTCAAGATAAGGAATATAGAAAGAATGACAAACACAAGACAGCATTCAATTCAGTTCATCAAATTGTGAAAAAGTTACTTGTGCATCCCTCAACATGCTCATGATTCAGAGGCAGATGTCAGATTGCACTCTCTCCCTGGGCTGCACCCTGCTCCTTGCATGTCTGCCTAAGCATACCCACTCTCCCATTGTCCCTGTTGCTACCATTTTGTCTTTCATGCTCCTTCAAGAAACCACTTAAAAATCATTAACACATGTTCTACCAAACTATCACAAATGGAGACAGTGATAAGGCAGCAAGACAGGTAATGATGTACATATCAGAAGCTATTTCTCTAAAAACAGAAAAGGTAGGCAAGCTGTCTCAAAACCAGTAGGTACTCCTGATAAAAAGGAGGGCTTACAACATTAACACAGATGTTGGTTATGCATAGATACTAAGTTGGGAGTTCTAAGCTTGTGAATATTTGTGTAGGTTGTTCTCAACCATGCATATTGAAACCTGTCAAATTCTTGCATGCACCTAATCTGTCTATCAGCATTGGTCCAGAGTTCTGATATTCAAATATAGGTCAATTAAAACAAGTCATGTGATTGCAATCAGCCAAAGACAACTAGAAAGCAACGCCAACACCTAGAACTTTAAAAGAAAATTCACTGAGTGTGGGCATCATTGGCAAGATCAGCATGTAATGCTCAACCCTAATTGCTCTGAGAAAGTGATGGAGAGCTGCCTTTTTGACCACTGCAGTTCACATCATGAAGGTGCTTACACAATGGTCACAAATACTATTGGCCAATAAGCTGGCTAGAAGTGCACTTCTAGACATTAATATAATTTCTATTATTCCACAGCTTCCAAACAGATAATCTCAACAGTCTTTTCCACTTCATCCCAAAAAGAAAAGGAACATACGCCAAGAATTAGAGCAGTTACTAGCTTTTTCATACCCAAACTGGCAAGCATTCATTTCAAAATCCACAAGTCTTACCTCTATGAAACTTAAGAGGGTACATTAAAATGTTAGGGACCATATTCTGCACAGTATTAGTTTTACATAACTTCCGATAATCAAAAATTGTCTTTCATACAAGCATAGTACTGGGGTATCGTTAAATTTACAGAGCATAAATCTACCCTTAAAAAGTTCAGCTTTTACTGGATTTTTAAAAATTAAATACAGCCATTGACTGCACGAGAACAAAAGTGAAAAAAACTTCTTCCTCAAATACTTGATCCTAAATAATACTTCCAACCAATTAATTGAGGTCTGTGGTGAATTTATAATTGAAGTGCAAAGTACATTTCTAAAAACTGAAAAATCCAGCTCCATGGGGTTCCACATAAAATATCACGTGCAAAGAGCAGCGGAGCAGACAGCTACTAACTTGAATCATAGAATATTTCAGTACAGAATTGGATCACTTGGCTCTTCGAGTCTGTGCCATTGTTTGTCTGGACTTGAACCACCTCGTTCATTTCAAATTGCTTGCTACCTGCCCACCTGAGTATTCCCCTATTTCAAGCAACTTATTCCTTTTCCATAGTATGTACAGGCTCTGTATTGACAATAGTTGTGGCAGAAAACTCGAGGTTCTAATTATCCTATGTAATTTTTTTTTCTCCCACCATCCCAAACAAATCTTTGCACTTATCTTCGTTTGCATCTTCTGGTCTCACCAAGCAAGCCATCACCGCTTACTCACTCATAGTTTGCCAATTCCAATTTAAATATTTCTGATTACAAATGAGAGGTTGTATTTGGCAATTTTCCTTCATTAAATATGATCAAGGTCCCTTTTTATCACACTATAATATGCAAATTCCTTGACTGGTCTCTTATTCTTATATTGAGCCCAATTATACTGTCATCGCGGTTTCTTAAATGTTCCCATTCATTTTAGGTTGCCCACTTGCTCTGCTTCAGCATAACATAGCCAGCTCAAGTACTACTACCTTCCCTATTAGAGTAGTAACAAATTGAAGAAAACATGGTCTTGAACACACTGCAACCACCCCCTCTTCCCTTTCAAACATTTTCTCTCCCAAGTTTATTATTAGATAACTAAAATGTGCCATAATTATAACTCATTAATATTTGCCTCTAATTTGTCGACAAATTTCATCCTCAATTTCCTTGCCCATTTAGTGCTTTCTTATAGTGTTATTAATATGGCTGGTCCTTACCAATTCTCAGTTCAAAGCAAAAGGACTCTGTTTGAACCAATCCACCATTTACAATTTAGCGCTAGAATATTGTCTCTAATGCTGCTAACTCTCCAGTGTTCCTTTCTCTCCTATCCCTCCTGAAAGTTTATGTGATGAGTAAGCTCTTGTAAGGATCAGTGTTGGAACCCCAAAGTGTTTCTAATTTACATTAATAACTTGGGCCAGGATTTAACCATAGGCGGAGGGGAGCCGGCCACCAACTAAAACGTCAGGAACTCACTTTCACCTCGCCTGGGGATCTGACCCATATTCTGCGGCTTGCTGGGCTTCAATTGGTGTGAGGTGGGACTTCCACCCGCGTGAGGTAGGACGTCCCACCTAACAGTGCTGCCGGCCCGTTGATTGGCCACAAACTTAGTCCCAGTAGCGCCACCAGGAACGGTGGCCACTGCTGAAACTACAGTCCAGCAGGAAGAAAAGATGTCGGGGAGCCTGGAGCAAAGGCAAGTTTTGGTTGCCTCGCTGGGGATAATGGGTTAGGCCCCAGCGAGGCAAGGTTGGTTGACTTGGGGGTGGGGGGGGGGGTGCATGTTGGGGGTGGTTGAGGTAGTGGGGGCGGCCCTCCATTGGGCACAGGGTTCCCGATCAGGAGGGCACCACCATCCCCCGGACGTTAGAGCCTCCTGCTTTTGTCAGGTGGTTTCTCTCTGGTCTAGGACACCCACTTGCCATGCGTAAAATCTGCGTGGAGGCAGGCGAAGGCCCTTAAATGGGCACTTAAGGGCCTCAATTGGCCTGAGGCGGGTGGGCCATTGCTCGCCGCTGCCCCGTGTAAATAGGTCTTTCAGGATGCAACAGTCAAAATGGACCAAATGGTTTTCCTTATCTGTACCCATCTGGTGCCCTGAATAATTTTCATTTATCAGACTGCTAGGTCCAATCATTTCTGAATGCAAAATTCTTCAACAGGGAGAGGGATAGGCAGCAGCAAATGCAAATTCAGGCTATGCTTTTGGCCTCACCTTGCTAAAAACAAGTATTAACTAAGCCTGATTGATGGTGGTCACTGAGACACACAATTTCTGTACGTTAACTCTGCGAAATGAGTGAGGATTTGGGATGATGAGGGTCAAAGGGATAAAGTGTCAAGATTGTGCAGAAATATAAATTATTTAGTTTTAGAGATACAGCACTGAAACAGGCCCTTCGGCCCACCGAGTCTGTGCCAACCATCACCCATTTATACTAATCCTACACTAATTCCATATTCCTACCACATCCCCACCCGTCCCTATATTTCCCTAACACCTACCTAGACTAGGGGCAATTTATAATGGCCAATCTACCTACCAGCCTGCAAGTCTTTTGGCTTGTGGGAGGAAACCGGAGCACCCGGAGGAAACCCACGCAGACACAGGGAGAACTTGCAAACTACACAAAGGCAGTGCCCAGAATTGAACCCGGGTTGCTGGAGCTGTGAGGCTGCAGTGCTAACCACTGCGCCACTGTCTTGCAAGTATTTTCTTCTGGAGTTCTGCTAATGATGTGGCACCATAAAATCACAGAAGTTTTCAGCATAAAAGGCCACTTAGGATATCGGGGCGGCAGTGGTTAGCACCGCAGCCTCACAGCTCCAGGGACTCCGGTTCGATTCTGGGTACTGCCTGTGCGGAGTTTGCAAGTTCTCACTGTGACCGCGTGGGTTTTCGCCTGGTGCTCCGGTTTCCTCCCACAGCCAAAGACTTGCAGGTGATAGGTAAATTGGCCATTGTAAATTTCCCCTAGTATAGGTAGGTGGCAGGGAATATGGGATTACTGTCGGGTTAGTATAAATGGGTGGTTGTTGGTCGGCACAGACCGAAGGGCCTGTTTGTGCTGTATCTCTAAATCAAAAAAATATAAATATCTGCACCAGTTCTTTGCTGAATTAAATCAAAAATTAATCCTACTGCCCTTCTAATCACTCCATAGTCCTGAACATTTCTCTTAATTCAAATATTTATCCAATTTTCCTTAAAAGGGACTTGAATTCTGCTTTGTCCATGCTTTGCAGAACATTGCATGTTCCATCAACTTGCAGTTCGGAGAAACTTCTTTAAAATAATCACTGAGGGAGACGAAAGGTAAACTAAATGCTTAGTTACTAACTCCCAAAACCCGAGGAAATCAGTCTTCTCCTATTCACCCAATCAACACCTTTCAATTTTTAAAAACCTCTATTAAGTATCCTAAGTCTCTGCTCTCGTGGAAACAGCCCCTATATCTCAAATCTTTCCTCATAATCATAGTTTCCTATGCCTGGCATCATCTTCATATATCTACACTGTACATGTTCTATGGCTTTAATGTCCGTTCCATAATAGACCGCACAAAGTACTTGATCTGGTATCCAATTAATGTCTTTACAAACTTATTATTTCTTGAGACTTTGCTGAGTCATACACCCAACATATTACTGGCTTGTTTTTAAACAGCTATGTCTATCTGCACTCTCACTTTCTGGGAATGAACAGTATTCACAGGCTTCTTGTTCGACACCTTATCAAACGCCTTGTGAAAATCCGTGCACACCACATAAAACTGCATTTCCTTTATTTATCCAATCAGACACTGCTTCAAAAAAAAACTCAATTAAATTTGTCAAAAAGCATACGGAGGAAATTTCCCCCCAAAATGACTGAATTCATATCACATACCAAACAATACTTCCATTCTATGATTGAATTTTTAAAAAAGAATTTTGACAATATAACTGCAATACAGGAATTGCAAATCTTAACACAGCAGAACAGGTTTTCAGAATTTTGTACATACCACTTTAAAAATATAGGCAGCTGCAATGCCAAACTAGTACACCACCTCTAGGTCGTAAAAGTGCCGGAAATGCATGATCAAAAAGTGTCCAAGCAGGCAATTTCTCAAACATCAGTGCATTATTTCTCCATTTAGCACTAAGGGGGGTATTTTATGTTCTCCCCACCCCGGTGAGTTTGGAGGCAGGGAGAGCATATAAGTTGGGTGGGATTTCCCCTGCCACCTTCCCACCTCCACCCCAATTAAGTCCGTGGCAGGAAGGTCCTTGGACAGCCTTTCCAACCCGCTGCCAATTGAGGCCTTTAAGTGGGCAATTAATGCACAACCAAGAGCTTCATCCTATCGCCGATATTAGGCCAGCAGCTGACTGGTCTGCCCCCACAAACTCGTGTGGGTTACTTGCCGGCTGTGCTGTGGGTGGGGTGACCTTGTTAAAAGGCATTTGGTGCCTGATCAAGAGACCTGGCATCGGGAAGTGGGTGGGGGGGGGGGGGGGGTTCACTGAGAGCAACCTCCCTTGCCCTTGCTGCTGACCCCTCTACACCCACTCCCTGTAAAACCCCTCCCGCACTGACTCACCTGCAGCTTGTATCCCTCATCTCTGGTGGGCCCATTACTGGCAGCAGCAACTGCCTTCATGGTTGCACTACTCAGTGAAAGAGCTGCTGACCTCGGATTGGCTGGCAGGTCTCAGTAGGGGGGTGGCTCCAGTCACTGGAGTCCTTAATCCCAGGGAAGGCCTGCCGCTATCCACTTAAGTGCCTAATTGGCACGTAATAAAGCAGGCCTTCCCCAGAGCAGGCGATGTGGGCTCTCGCTGGCTCTTCAGCTGGCAGCCAAGATCCTTGCATAAAATCCCCCCTCAAGTGTGCAGCCATAGGTTCTACACAACACAATGCAAGTGTTGAGGGTATAAGTAGCAACTTTACAGCCATTCTTAAAATGTTGAATTTCTATCCATCTATATATCTCGAATAATCATTCATACTAGATTCCTAGTTATAAGTACTGGCAGGGCTTTCACCAACACATTTTCTGTTAAAATTGTCACGCTTTCGCAGAAGTAACACCCTTTTTTCCTTGAAACTTTGCAGTTCTCCACTAAGAAAAAAATTACACCCAATTTATTTATTTTTTCAACTACAATATTAAAAGCGCTACTCAACAAGAGCACAGCTTCTGTCAATCAACAAATTACAGAATTCCGCGGAATAAATTGAAAAATGCCCTCGTCTGTTCAGACCTGCAAAACTTGTTGATTGGAATTTATTTTCGTACAAATAACTTGTTTATTTACTTATGACAGGGAGAATAAAACTACCTTCAGGTGTTCTTCCTGGAAAGGATGCTCAGTGTATTCAGGGACAGGGACAAATTTGTTCTCCACCTCAGCGAACAGCTTTACCACCAGGTCAGTCAGCTCATCCAGGGATTCTAGAACCAATATAGATCACAATAAATCACAGTTACACTGCTAACATGAAGCTCCATGTCCCATCATGTGACAACTGCTATAAAAATCCAGGTCAGCTGCAGACATATTGTTTAGCTTTAACCTTCCATTTTAAAGCTTGCTTATTCTTAGTAGAAAAGATAAAACCAGAGAGAGCGGGAGAAGCTTTAAACAAAAAAACCTACTTCTCCTAAGTTATTAGAGTTTCCCAGTATCTCAGTTGAGCCAGCCTGAAGCCATACTTCTCACTACTTGGTAGTGAGCTGCTCGATCACACTCCCCTATCAGTGACATCACTAGAGCAACCCAGCAGGAAGGAAAGGCCTGATCCAAGTGGGCACAAGAAACTGAAATGTTAGACAAGCACTAAAGTAAAATCTGAGTATCACCTTACTGTATGTTTGGGGAAGGGGATGTTTTTTGAATAAAAAAGTACTCTTTCTAAACTTACTTTTCACTTCAAATGTGACTACTTGTACTTTTATACGGTTAGTGGTCTTTTCTTCTCAACCCCCACCCCAAGTAAAAATTTGCACATTATGGCAGTACTGATTAAGCAAAAAAACCTCAAAACCAGTGCAAGATCTACCAGAAGTAACTCTGAACCTGCATGACAACATTCAAAAGGATTCCTTGACAGCCAAGTTCCAATGCTATTTTTCTCAATGATGGCAGTTTCACTGGTTCCCAGCCAGACCCCAAAAGATGGACATCACAGCAACAAAAAGCATTTTTGTTCTGCTTTGCAGGAGATGGCAAGAAATGAAGTTTTAAAAAATTCTTTTACAGTATCCTGTTATAAGTTTTAACAAACTCTTCCCAATGGGATTCGTCTCTTCTGAAGCAGGGAAAATAACTAGCTGTCATTGGAAATAGCTGAACCATAGGTGCATAAAAGGGACTTAAAATATTACTTGGGTTTCTGAATCCATACGGTTTCTTCAATTCAAAAATGAAATGCAAATAAAAAAAAACCTTAATTCAATTAATTATTGTATCAATTGAAAATACTGATTTGCTCCAAAATATAAAACCAGATTTTTTTTTTTGTTAGAAAGGACAATAAGCTAGATAGCTCCAGTATCAAAACTAATCCTCTTTGTGTTGCTCATATCAGTGGCATTTTCCTGAAGAGCTGGCAATCTTAAAATGTAAAATAGAAACAGAAAGTGCTCCTCTCTATATAGGAATATCGTAGACCGTTCAACCCAATGTGCTTGCCAGTTTTTTGCTACAATCCAAAACAACTCCCATTGTACCACTCTCTCGAAAGAGCCCCATATCTTCTTTTCCCTTAAAAGATGCAATGGTCTCCACTTCAACTACTCCATGCTCCAACAACTCTGATTTATACAGCACCTTTAACATAGTAAAACATCCCAAGGCACTTCACTGCAGCATTATCAAACAAAGTCACACAAGGAGATGTGAGGGCAGATGACCAAAAGCTTAGGCAAACAGGTATGTTTTAAGAAGCATCTTAAAAAGGAGGAAAACTTCAGGGAGGTCGAGTGAGAGAATTCCCAAGCTTAGGGCAGCTGAAGGCATAGACATCAATGGGGGGGGGGGGGGGGGAAGTCATTAAAATCAGGAATTTGCAACAGATTAAATTGAAGGAGCGCATTTAACTCGGAGGACGTTACAGAGATAGGGAGGAGCAAGGTCATGGAGGGATGTGCAAACTAGGATGAGAATTTTACAATCAGGACGTTACAGGACAGGAAGCCAAAGTCAGCGAGCACATGGGTGGATGGGCGAACAGGACTTGCTGAGAGTTAGGACGCAGGCAGCAGAGCTTCGGATGAGCTCAAAGTCTATGTAGCTTGGAAGTTGGGAGGCCAACAGGAAAGTACTTGGAACAGTCAATGCCATTTACAACAAGTGTAAAAATATTTGTCCCGAGTTCACTCTTCAGGTGATATGACCCCTCATTACAAGAAGGAATAGTTTTTCCTTTATTCATTCCATCAAAAATCTTAACATTTTAAAACCCACATCAAATCTCCTCTTAACTTTATCTACTCTGATGTACAACTGCAGAAATTAAAATTTGCATTAATCTTCCACATGGCCTACGGACAGTAAATATATTTTACTTGCACCAAGAACTTGATGGAATCAGGTAACATTCTTGCTTGCTGTAAATTAGCAGTGCTAGAGATCTCAAATCTATCACCACTCCCTATTGCAGAACCATAAATATTCAGCAGTTGATTTCCTTCTCAGGTAGTACCTTAATCGAATGTTAACCTCTGATTGGTGTTCCAAAAGCAATGTTAAAAATACATTATAAGATCAAAATACTAACATATGACTTTTGTCCACACCCTCAACCTAGAAAAGAGCAACCCTGTGCTGGAATTCTTCAGATGTAGTGATAAAATATCAAAGAAGAAATTATTTTTCAAAATGTCAACTTTCTTTACAGGTTCCTTAATCCAGATAGCTAGCTTTCTTTGCACTGTCGAATGATGTGTTATCTAGCAATAATCTAAATAATAAAAAAGGGATTTCATAACCTATATCAAAAGCAATATACTGCAGATGCTGAAAAACTGAAATAAAAACAGAAAGTGCCTGAAATTCTCAGCAGGTCTGGCAACATCTGTGGGGGAAAACAGAATTAATGTTTCAGGTCTGTGACCTTTGAACAGGACTGGCAAAAGTTAGAAATGGAATAGGCTTTGAGCAAGTGAAAAGGGGGAGGGGTGGGGGAAGACGAACCAAAGGGAAGGTGTGTGATAGGCTGGCGGGCAGGAGAGATTAAATGACAGCAATGTCACGGAACAACTGGCAAAGGGAATGCTAATAGTTGCAGACGTCTTTAAAGTGGAGACGTGGACGGCCGGTGGGTCTGATACCAGTGGCGAGCTCGCTGGACAATGTGTCCTTGGGGATCCTACCATCTTCCATGCGGCTCACATGGCCAAGCCATCTCAAGCGCCGCTGACTCAGTAGGGTGTAAAAGCTGGGGATGTTGGCTGCCTCGAGGACGTCGGTGTTGGAGATACGGTCCTGCCACCTGATGCCAAGGATTCTCCAGAGGCAGCGAAGATGGAATGAATTGAGACATGGATTGGCTGACATACGCTGTCCAGGCCTCACCGCCGTAGAGCAAGGTACTGAGGACACAGGCTTGATACACTCGGACTTTTGTGTTCCGTGTCAGTGCGCCATTTTCCCACACTCTCTTGGCCAGTCTGGACATAGCAGTGGAAGCCTTTCCCATGCGCTTGTTGATTTCTGCATCGAGACAGAGGTTACTGGTGATAGTTGAGCATAGGTAGGTGAACTCTTGAACCACTTCCAGAGTCTGGTCGCCGATATTGATGGATGGGACATTTCTGATGTCCTGTCCCATGATGCTCGTTTTCTTGAGGCTGATAGTTAGGCCAAATTCGTTGCAGGCAGCCGCAAACCTGTCGATGAGATTTTGCAGACACTCTTCAGTGTGAGATGTTAATGCAGCATCATCAGCAAAGAGGAGTTCCCTGATGAGGACTTTCCGTACTTTGGTCTTCGCTCTAAGACGGGCAAGGTTGAACAACCTGCCACCTGATCTTGTGTGGAGGAAAATTCCTTCTTCTGAAGACTTGAACGCATGTGAGAGCAGCAGGGAGAAGATCATCCCAAACAGTGTAGGTGCGAGAACACAGCCCTGTTTCATGCCACTCAGGATAGGAAAAAAGGGTCTGATGAGGCACCGCTATGCTGAACTGTGCCTTTCATATTGTCATGGAATGAGGTGATGATACTTAGTAGCTTTGGTGGACATCCAATCTTTTCTAGTAGTCTGAAGAGACCACGTCTGCTGATGAGGTCAAAGGCTTTGCTGAGATGAATGAAAGCAACGTAGAGCGGCATCTGTTGTTCGCGGCATTTCTCCTGTAGCTGATAAAGGGAGAACAGCAGGTCAATGGTCGATCTCTCTGTTCGAAAGCCACACTGTGCCTGAGGGTAGACACGCTCGGCCAGCTTCTGCAGCCTGTTTAAAGCGACTCTAGCGAAGACTTTCCCCATTATGCTGAGCAGGGAGATTCCACGGTAGTTGTTGCAGTCACCGCGGTCACCTTGGTTTTTATAGAGGGTGATGATATTGGCATCGCGCATGTCCTGTGGTACTGCTCCTTCATCCCAGCACAGGCAAAGCAGTTCGTAGAGTGCTGAGTATAGCAGGCTTAGCACTCTTAATTATTTCAGGGGTAATGCCGTCCTTCCCAGGGGCTTTTAGTTGTAGTTGTAGTAAAAGACAAATCACGAGTCCAGATAGTGCAACAATCTCAGCATGACTGACATTTTTAAATTTTTATTTTATTTTATTTTTTTAAACCTTGCGCCCGTCTTAAACTTGTTTTTCATGTTTTTGCTTTCGGACGGAGCTGTTCATTATTCTACCATTAACACTCTCTCTGGACTCATGCTTTGTCTTTTACTACAACTATTAGTACTCCCTTTGCCATTTGTTCCATGATATTGCTGGTCATTTAATCTCTCCTACCCTCCGCCCTATCACAGACCTTCCCTTTGGTTCTTCTTCCCCCACCCTTTCACTTGCTCAAAGCCCATTATATTTCTAGCATTTGCCAGTTCTGATGAAAGGTCACAGACCAACGTTAATTCTGTTTCTCTCTCCACAGATGCTACCAGATCTGCTGTGTATTTCCAGCACTTTATTCTTATCTCATAAAACCTAGATAACCAAGGTCCACGTGTCTCTTGACAGAAATGAAGGAAGACCTTGCAACTTTACTGATCAGCAATCTCATCAACTGGGTTACCTACATACACCAATTACTACCAATTATGCTATGAATAGTTCAACAGTACAGTGACATGTTTAGTATTTCAAAATGTTTTTGCAGGGTAACAGATAAAATGCAAGATCAAGAATTACACATTAGCACCAGTTTTACCCAATACAGGAAAATAAAAGCAAAATACTGCGGATGCTGGAAATCTGAAATAAAAACAAGAAATGCTGGCATCACTCAGCAGGTCTGGCAGCATCTGTGGAAAGAGAAGCAGAGTTAACGTTTCAAGTCAGTGACCCTTCATCGGAACTGGATGAAGTTCCAGTTCCGATGAAGGGTCACTGACCCGAAACGTTAACTCTGCTTCTCTTTCCACAGATGCTGCCAGCCCTGCTGAGTGATTCCAGCATTTCTTGTTTTTATTACCCAATACAGTACTTGCCTCTCCCTAGGACACAGAGAGCCATCAGATTTGATGAATAGTTGGTTGAGTGGAACTTAAGGAGCTCTTGTCGTACATCCATGCCCATCTCTGCTGGCCTAGTTTCCAAGGTGAACTTGTTACCTAATATTGAAAATAAAGAGGTAGTTTTAGGCAGCATGATAAATTAGCTCACTGCTCAACCTGTGCTCTATTTTTATATGAAGCTCGCTATTGTTTTCTCAGAGTACACGTCAACATCTGATTTCACATGTGAAAAAGATTTGCGGAATTCCAAAAAGAGGGAAGGCTGCAGCAACAGGTTTGCAGCTAAGAACTCTATCAACATTACAATTTCAGACTACATGAGGGACTGTTCTTACATAATGCTCTTTTAGGACTCATAGTTCAAAGTAACTAAATTTCTCTGTACAGTAGTGATTTTTCCCAATAGGACTCAATTTAGAACAAAATACTGTAGATGCTGGAAATCTGAAATAAAAAACAGAAAATGCAGGTCTGACAGCATCTGTAGAACAGAAACAGAGTTAACGTTTCAGGTCAATGACTTTTCATCAGAACTGACTAACTCCCACAGTGCAGCACACCCTCAGTACTGCACTGAGTGTCAGCCTTGATTTTTCTGTTCAAGTCACTGAGTGGGACTTCAGCCCACAACCTTCTGCCTCAGATTCAAGAGTGCTACCAACTGAGCCACAGTTAACAGTGTTAAAAGGCAAAAGTAAAGCAAGGTATTGCTATTTCAAGGAAACACAATTTTACATTAAGATGGCATGAAATCAGGGTGTAAGTAACATTGCAAAAAAAAAAGCCAGTTATTTTTGCATAGAATACAGCTATTAACTTGAAATCCAGACCACTGATGCTGAACTTCCAATAAGTTTTGAATTCGCAGGAAATGCAGGTCAGAGAACTGGAGCTGGAATGCTGCCATCAGATCTCCAATCCGTTTTTCCTTTGAGTGCGGCTACCCACGGAGTTTTTTTTAATTCGTTCATGGGATGTGGGCATCACTGGCTAGGCCAGCATTTATTGCCCATCCCGAATTGCTCGAGAAGGTGGTGGTGAGCTGCCTTCTTGAACCGCTGGGGTAGGTGCACCAACAGTGCTGTTCAGAGGGGAGTTCCAGGATTTTGAGCCAACAACAATGAAGGAAGGTCAATATAGTTCCAAGTCAGGATGGTGTGTGGCTTGGAGGGAAACTTGCAGGTGGTGGTGTTCCCATGCATCTGCTGCCCTTGTCCTTCTAGGTGATAAAGGCCGTGGATTTGGAAGGTGCTGTCGAAGTTGCTGCAGTGCATCTTGTAGATTGGACACACTTGCCATTTGCATCAGTGGTGGAGGCAATGAATGGTTCTGGATGGGGTGACCATCAAGCAGGCTGCTTTGTCCTGGATGGTGTTGAGCTTCTTGAGTGTTGTTGGAGCTGCACCCATCCAGGCAAGTGGAGAGTATTCCATCACATTCCTGACTTGTAGATGGTGGACAGGCTTTGTGGAATCAGGAGGTGAGTTACTCACCACAGGATTCCTAGCCTCTGACCTGCTCTTGTAGCCACAGTATTTATATGGCTACTGCAGTTCAGTTTCTGACTCCAGAATGCAGTGCAATTTTATTCAAATGTACCCTGATAATACAAGGTACATGTCATACTAAAAATATTACTGCAGTATTGAGCTGCTTCCAAATGCACAAGGTAGCAGCATTGAACCACTCCAAATTTAATTTCTTTTAGTTATCTTAGGTTTGAGGTCACATCAAGTGGGTGATGTCAAGCAGGCCAATAGTGCATCAGTTTTTCTGAACAGTATATTTTGCCAAGGACTATACATGCATGAAATGTCTTTTCATCCAACTGTCTCTTCAGCCAGAAACATAACAATCAGACCAAGAAAAGTTGCATAGTCTGCTCCAGCACCAGTCCATGGCATAACTTTTAGAGACAGAATACACAGCAAAAATCAAGGTCATTCAGCCCAACTGGTCTATGCTCCAAACAAGCCTCTGCACACCACAGTTCCAAGAATGAATGTCACACTCATTAAATTGGAAAAGTAAACAGGTAGTGAGCAGTTGCTATGTTGGTCACTACAAACTGAAAATTTGGTGTAGTACATGTTACAATGGGTGTTGCCTCACGCCTCTGTAGCTCAAATCGGTTAGCACGTTCACTGAAAGGTTAGTGGTTTCAGTCTGACGAGGGACGATGGCTTTAACTGATTTTTGACTTCAGAATTCATTGCCTCACAGGTCCAGGTTTCCAATGTATATTTTACATATAATTTACAGCACAAAAAAAAAGAGGTCATTTGGTCCAACCAGTCCATGCTGATGTTTATGATCCACCTGAGCTGCCTCACATCCGAATTCATCTAATCTTATTTACATTTCCTTTTATTTCTTTCTCCCTCATTTTCTATCCAGCTTACCCTTTAAATGCATCTGTACTATTCACCTCAACAACTCCTTGCGGCAACAAGTTCCACAATCTAATCACTCACCGAGTGAAGACGTTTCTCCTGAAATCCCTAATGGATTTATGAGTGATTATTTTATATTTATAATCCTTAGTTTTGGACACTACCTCATGTGGAACCAACTTCTCTACATTAACCCGATCAAACCTCTTGATAATTTTGAGGATCTGAGGTGACCCACTTGTCTCTTTTCTGGAGAAAAGAGCCCCAGCCAATTCAGTCTTACCTAATAGTTTCAATCTCATATCATCCCAGTAAACCTTTTTTGTACCTTTGCCAGTGCCTCTATATTCTTTTAATAATATGGAGACCAGAACTGTGCATGCGTGGAATAACCAAGGCTCCATAAAAGTTGAACAAGGATGACATTGGAGGGGTAACCTTACTTCTAAAAATCAAGATGTAGAATCCGTTTGGGCAGAGACAAGAAACAGTAAAAAAGGTAGGAAGTCACTTGCAGGAGTAGCTTATAGGCCCCTCTCCAACAGTAACCACATTGTAGGACGGGGTATACAGGAAGAAATAATGGGGGTTGTTGAGAAAGGTACGATGATGATCATGGGTGATTTTAATCTACAGATAGACTGGATGCATCAGATTGGCAAAGATAGCCTGGAAGAGGAGTTCATGGAGTATTTTCGGGACAGTTTCTTAAAGCAGCACGTTCTACAGCCCAGATAGCAGGTTACTCTAGATCTTGTAATGTGTAACGAGACAGGATTAATTAATGATGTCATAGTAAAGGCACTGCTAGGTAGCAGCCATCACAACATGATACAATTTCACAATCAGTTTGAGGGTGAGAAGAGTGGATCTATGATAAGTTTTTTAAACTTAAATAAAGGTAATTATGAGGGTTTGAAGACAGAGCTGGCTAAAGTAAACCGGGAAAACAGGTTACGGGATAGGTCAGTTGAGATGCAGTGGCAGACATTTAAGGAGATATTTCATAATACCCAAAGATACATTCCAATGAGAAAGACTCTAGAAGGACACACCATCAATGGATAACTAAGGAAGTTAAAGATAGTATCAAATTGAAAGAAAAAGCATACAATTCAGAAGACTGGGCAGAATATTAAAAAAGCGAAGAATGACATCGAATGAGAGAGAAATTACAAGTACGAGAGAAAGCTAGCTAGAAATGTTGGCCCTTTGGAGTGTTAATAATGGAAAATAAGGAAATGGTGGAGGAATTGAACTGATTTTTTGCATTGGTCTTTACTGTAGGAGGATAGAAACAACATCCCAGAAATAATTGTGAATCAAGAGTTGCAAGGGAAGGAGGAACTTAAAACAATTACCATCACCAGAGAAAGGATAGTGAGAAAATTATTAGAACTAAAAGCTGACAAATCCCCAGGTCCGGATGGACTTCATCCTAGGGTCTTAAAAATGGCTGCTGAGATAGAGGATGCATTGTTTTAATTTTCCAAAATTCCCTAGATTCTGGAAAAGACCCCATCAGATTGGAAAATAGCCAGTGTAACTCCACTATTCAAGAAAGCAGGAAACCACAGGCCAGTTAGCTTAACATGTCATAGGGAAAATGCTGAAATCTATTAAAGGAGGTGATAGCAGGTCATTTTAAAAATCTCAATGCAATCAGGCAGAACCAACGTGGTTTTATAGAACATAGAACAGTACAGCACAGTACAGGCCCTTCGGCCCACGATGTTGTGCCGAACCTTTAACCTACTCTAGGATCAAACTACCTACATACCCTTCATACTACGCCCTTTCCACCCTGGGAAAAAAGTCTCTGGCTATCCACTCTATCTATGCCAAAGGGAAATCGTGTTACTACCTCAAAGAACTCTGATAAATTAGTGTAACAAACAACATGGATAAAGGGGAACCTGTAGATGTGGTGTACTTGGATTTCCAAGGTGCCACATCAAAAGGCTATTTTGTTTAGTAACAGCTCATGGTATAGGGGGTAACATATTAGCATGGATAGAGGATTGGTTAGCTAACAGAAAACAGAGAGTACGCATATGTGGGTCATTTTCAGGTTGGCAAACTAGAACTAGTGGAGTGTCACAAGGACCAGTGCTGGGGCCTCAACTATTTACAATCTAGATCAACGACTTGGATGAAGGACAAAATGTACGGTTGCTAAATTTGCTGATAGGTGGAAGAAAATAGCTGTAAAGAGGACATAAGGAGTCTACAAAGAGATATAGATAGGTTAAGTGTGTGGGTAAAGATTCGGTAGATGGAGTATAATGTGGGAAAGTGTGAACTTGTCCAACAAGCTATCCTCCATTAATGTCAGAAGCGGGGATGTTCGCTGATGATTGCACAGCTTTCAGCACATTCGCGACTCCTCAAATACTGAAGCAGTCCATGCCCGCATGCAGCAAGACCTGGACAACATTCAGGCTTAAGCTGATAAGTGGCAAGTAACATTCATGTCACACAAGTGCCAGGCAATGACCATCTACAATGAGAGAATCTAACCATCTCTCCTTGACATGCAATAGCATTACCATTGCTCAATGCCCCACTAACATCCTGGAGGTTACCACTGACCAGAAACTGAACTGGAGAAGCCACATAAATGCTATGGTTACAAGGGCAAGTCACAGGCTGGGAATTCTGCACCTCCTGTCTCCCCAATGACTGTCCACCATATACAAGGCACAAGTCAAGAATGTGATGGAATACTCTCCTCTTGCCTGGATGAGTGCAGCTCCAACACGCTCTAAGCCATCCAGGACAAAGCAGCCCACTTTGACTGGCACCCCATCCACCACCTTAAACATTCAACTCCCTCCACCACCTGCACACAGTTGCAGTGTGTACCATATACAAGGTGCACTGCAGCAACTCACCAAGCCTCCTTCAACGACACCTTCCAAACCCCCATCTTCTATCAACAAGGATAAGGGCAGCAGATGCGTGGGAAGACCACCACTTGCCACACATCATCCGGACTTGGAATTATATCACTGTTCCTTCACTAACACTAGATTAAAGACATGGAACTCTCTTCCTAACACTGTGGGTGTACCTACACTGCACAGATTGCAGTGGTTCAAGAAGGTGGCTCATCACCACCTTCTCAAGGGCAATTAGGGATGGTAACAAAAGCTGGCCTTGCCAGTGACACGCTCATCCCATAAATGAATTTAAAAAGCACACATCCCGTTTCCTATAAAAATGTGATAGCCTATTGTGGTACAACATTCTCTTTTCTTCCATGAAATGAAAATATTCCAACTGAGGGAGTGCTGCACTGTCAGAGATGCTGTCTTTCACATGAAATGTTAAACTGAGGCCCCATCTGTCAGCTGTAGGAATAAAAGATCCCATGGCACTATTTCAAAGAAAAGCAGAAGAGTTATTCCTGATGTGTGCCCTAGCCAATATCAAATCGTACGATAAAAACAATTATCTGGTCATTATCACAGTGCTGTTTTGTAGGTACTTGCTCTGTGCAAATGGTCTGCCACATTTCCTACATGACAACCTTGCCTATATTTCAAAAGTACCTCATTGGCTGTAAAGCGCTTTGGGATGGCCAGTGGTCCTGAAAGGCAGCACAGTGGTTAGCACCGCAGCCTCACAGCTCCAGCGACCCGGGTTCAATTCTGGGTACTGCCTGTGCGGAGTTTGCAAGTTCTCCCTGTGACCTTGTTTTCGCTGGGTGCTCCGGTTTCCTCCCACAGCCAAAGACTTACAGGTGATAGGTAAATTGGCCATTGTAAATTGCCCTTAGTATAGGTAGGTGGTAGGGGAATATAGGGACAGGTGGGGATGTGGTAGGAATATGGGACGACTGTAGGGTTAGTATAAATGGGTGGTTGATGGTCGACACAGACTCGGTGGGCCGAAGGGCCTGTTTCAGTGCTGTATCTCTAAATAATAAATAAATGCATGTCTTTCTTCCCTCCTTCTAGTGATGAAGCTGATCCTATATTGCTTCAGACAGGCTTTCATTTTTCAAACTTTTCTTCATAACTAACTTATGACAGGAACCTTGAAAGGTTGATGGTTACAGAAATAATAAACTATATTCTTTGGCATCAAAAAGGTTGAGCTTAGTTTTATTTGTATAACTGACCACTAAAACACGCATAAACTTGCTTCGTAGCTTGGGTCCTGGAGCATGGTTTTGAAGTTTATTGGAGTTCCACAGAAACCTAAATGGGAGTGATTCACCCATCTCTATAATAGGTAACATAATATAGCAAATTTCCTGGCACTAACATGTTATAGCTTTGCATGTGTCCATCATACACCTTACTAACACTAGTTTCAAAGACAATTTACTTAACACCTTTAAGAAAAATTGTTACATTTTCCCAAACCGCCTATTAATAATGTACATAACATTTCCTTCCTCTCCTATCCACAATGGATTTGTAGTTGCACTTTCCCACTGTTCAGTTTCTAAAGACTAACATCTTGGAAAAAAAATTCATTATCCATAATTTTAACTTCAACTTACTGATGGCAGCCACAAATGGCAGGGGTCAGCATCCCATCAGCAAATATTAATACTTCTCACTGTTGAAAAGAAAATTTTCATCCTAAGCAACACTGCAGTAAGAGGCAGTAAAAGGATGGGTGGGACCAATTAGGAACCCAAAAAGGAGATCTACTCATGGAGCGAGAGGGCGTGGCCGTCTTCACCAAGGAAGATGCTGCCCAAGTGTTATGAACGCTGGACGTTTTAAAAACTGATTTTTTTTTTTAAAGTTTAAGATGGAGTCAGAAGTCAAGTGGCCTTGCATCCACTGTGGTTAACAAGACAGGAATCTTGGTTACCAGGACATCAGAAAACACAAGATGAAAGATATTTCTGAAAAACAGAAACTGTAGGGGTACAACATCTGAAGAACAATGGGTTTCACCCTCCCAGACTTTCAGCTAGTAAACAAGGGGTCGTGATTGAGGATATAAGCATGAGTCGTAGCTACAAACACGTGGAAACAATGGAAAGCCCAGGTGACACTGCTGTAGCCAGACTTGAGGACCTTGCATATTGGAAAAGGACAAATGGGCTATTGACTTTTGATTGCAGATAAATTAAGCAGATTTTCAGAAGGCAGACAGGCTGCACAAAGAACACCAGCAATGGTAGCCTCAGAGCAGACTGTAAGGAAAATAACCAGCAGTGGCAGCGGGGGAGGGCGAAAAAGAGGAGCGTGAGAGAAAAAATGGGGGGGGGGTGGAGGGGCAGTGAATGGTTGTTTATCAGACTGGAGGGAGGTATGCTGTGGAGTTCCCCAGGGGTTGGTACAAGGACCTTTGCTTTTCTTGATCTATATTAGTGACTTGGGGCACAATTTCAAAGTTTGCAGACGACACAAAACTTGCAAGTATTGTGAATTGAGGAAGACAGTGATAAGTTCAAGAGGACATAGGCTGGTGGAATGAGCAGTCACATGGCAAATAAAATTTAATGTGAAGTAATTCATTTGGTTTAGAACGAGGAGTGACAATATAAACTAAACGGTACAATTCTAAATGGGGATGCAGGAACAAAGGGATGGAGCGGGGGGGGGGGGGGGGGGGTGCGGGGGTGGTGTACGTGCACAAATCATTGGAAGCTGGCAGGGCAGGTTGAGAAAGGGGTTAAAAAGGCATACAGGATCCTAGGCTTTATAAATAGAGGCATAGAGTAGAAAAGCAAGGTCAAGCTTTATAAAAACACAAGTTTGGCCTCAACAAGAGTATCGTGTCCAATTCTGGGCACCACAGCTTAGGAAGGATGTGAAGGCATTTTCGAGTATGCAGAAAAGATTTACCAGAACAGTTCCATGGATGAGGGATGTCAGTTACGGGCATAGTTTGGAGAAGCTGCAGTTGTTCTCCTTAAAAAGATTGAAGGGAGACTTGATAAACAGATTCAATGCAGAATAAATAGATAGAGAGAAACTGTTCCCATTGATGGAAGGGCCAAGAACCAAAGGACACAGATTTAAGGTGAATGGCAAAAGAACCAAAGGCAACATTAGGAAAAACAAAGGCAGTGAGTGATTACGATCTGGAACGCACTGTCTTCGAGGATGGTGGAGGAACATTCAATCGTGGCTTTCAAAAGGGTATTGGCTAAGAACCCAAAAGGAATAAAATTGCAAGGTTATGGAGAAAGGGTGGGAAGCAGGACGAGCTAAACTGCTCTTAGAGAGCTGGCACGGACTCAATGAGTCAAATAGCCTCCTTAGGTGCTGTTAACTATTCTTTGATTGTAACTTTTACTTACTGGCTTTAAGTGGATAGAACACAGAATGTGGCATAGAAACAAAAAAATCTGCAAACACTCAGGTAGAATGTGGAGAGGAAGGTAGGGTTAAAGTTGCAGGTCCTGTCGAAAGGTCACCAACCTGAAGTGTTAACCTTTTCTTCACTCAACAGATACTAGCTTGCCTGCTGAGTGCAGCATTTTCAATTATTTCAGATATCCAGTAAGTTGAAGTATTTTGCTTTTTGTTGAACTGAAAGTTTGTTTTTATCCCCAACTTCCACTCACATCTTGAAGATATTTGAAAATGCCCTGCTCACTGGTCATGCGAGATGGATTGTCATGATACATTCACAGCATTGTAGTACCAGTTTCTGGTGCCAACTTCTTGTGTTCAAACCGTGTGAATTTTCAAAGAGCAGTATTATAGTGCCTGCACATTGTTAGCTTTGCTATATACCTACCAAATTTAACTAATTATTTAATTGCTCTCTGGGTTCAGTCAATGGAATATTTGAGTCAGTCAATCAGCAAGGTTAACGTAACACTTCTGAGGTAATTACAACTTTTTTTGTCTTGATGTTTAAGGTGCAATGTTGCAGACAGACTACAGCCAACAATTTTAACTATAAAAGAGACAAATGAACAGTATTTCATTTGCACAACAGAGATGCACTAACATTGTACATTACATCGTTAGTACAAGACAATGTGAATTTGTTTAAATAAATCATTAATTTTTGTTACAAGTATTTGCAATGAAACAACATTCCAAGGCAGAAACAAAACTAGTATTAACACAATAATTATGATACTACATTTAAAAGTATAAAAATCTTACCTATGTATTTATTTAGGTCAAAGAAATATAGTCAACAACAACTTGCATTTATATAGCATCTTTACAGACAGAGGCAAAAAAGCTTAGGGAGGGAACGCCAGAACTTTTGGGCCTTTGCAGTCATGCCTTCAGCTGCCAAAGGTGGAGTTATTAAAATCAGGGATGCACAAGGAGCCAGAACTGGAACAGCAGAGATACCTCAGAGGCTTGTAGGACTGGAGAAGGCTACAGAGATAGGGAGAGTCAAGGCCATAGGGGAGTTTAAAAACAAGGACAAGAATTTTTACATTGGAGACACTGACAGACAAGGAACAAATACAGATCAGTAAGCATAGGGACGTCGGATCAAAGCGATGCACAAGGAGCCAAGGGGTCAAGACGTAGGTGATGGTGTAGTAGAGTTGCGTGTCATCAGCATACATGTAGAACTGTATGTATTTTCCGATATCGTCAAAGGGTAGCAAGTAGTTGAGAAATTCTCCCTTAGACCTAGCCAATTGTCATTTCAAGTATTTCAATTTTAACTTGCTAAACTTTTTTTTTGGGGGGGTGGGGGGGGGGGGGGAAAAAGAGTCAAAAAGTAGATTGGTCTGTATTTTTAAAGAAACGATAGTTTGCCATTTGCTCAGCTTGGTCACAGTCAGCTGGCATTAACCTTCCTGTGCATTTCTTGCTCAATTTGTTTGAATATATGCTATATTTTTAGTACTAACGGTCATTTTTACCATCTCAAAACAGATTGGTTAATTGATAAAATATTAAGTATCTCGTAGAACGCAAGTATCTGACCTTTTGAAATCTTTCATTTAAGCAACATAATGAGCCAAATGTTACTTTGCAACTGAGTAAAGAAACTTATGGCCCAATTCTGATTTTTGCAGATAATAGCCAACCCTAGGATGAGACTCAGAATCTGATGTACTTAACTGCACTAGTTCAAATACAAGTCTGTCTGTACGCTACCTATATTCCAGTGAAGACCAAAGGCCTTAGGTTCAAGTGTCTTGCATGCGCTCAATTCCTCTCTTCCAACTTAACAGCAATTATTGCTTCGTAAATTTGATGTCATCCAAAACTCTGTTGCCCAAATCTTAACTCAAGCCAAGTCTCGTTCCCCTATCAACCCTGTGCTTGCTGACCTACGATGGCTCCAGGTCAAGCAACAACTTAATTTTAAAACCATCATCCTGGTTTTCAAATCCCTCCATGGCCTTGCTCTTTGTAATCTCCTCCCCGAGATATCTATGCTCCTATAATTCTGGACTCTTGTACACCCCGATTTTAATTGCTCCAACATTGGCCATGTCTTCAGTTGTCTGGGCCCCAAGCTATAGAATACCCTCCCTAATCCACTCCATCTCATTTTCCTCCTTTAAACCACTCCTTAAAAATCTACCTCTTTGACCAAGCTTATGTGGCTCTGTGTCATATTCTGTTTCATAATGCTCCTGTGAAGCGCTTTGGGACGTTTTATTACGTTAAAGGCACTATCTAAATACAAGTTGCTGTATTGGCACCAATGAGGCATATCTTAAACCGTTGTTTCAACGGTTTATTATTGCCACGGCATTCCCAACGGTGGGACCAGAAGCGGTCATAACTTCCGCTGCAAATCCCGTTCCCCATGCAATTTGGTATTTAAATTAGCCATGCGGTGACGAGCACAGGGGACACATGGGTTTATGTGGCGGGGGTGGCCTTTCAGTGGTAGAACTACTGTCATTGCCCCAAGCACCATGATCGCCACAGATATAAAACATTCTGTGCTTTCAGCATACGAACATAGGAATGAGCAGCAGCAGGAGGCCACTCGGCCCTTTGAGCCTGCTCTGCCGTTCAATAAGTTCATGGCTAAACTGATGACTCCACATTTCCACCTACCCCTGATAACCTTCCATCCCCTTGCTTACCAAAAATTTATCTACCTTGGCCTTAAAAACATTCAAAGACTCTGCTGTCACCTCCTTTTGAGGAAGAGAATTTCTAAGACTCACGACCCTCTGAGAAAAAATTTCTCCTCATCTGTCTGGAATGGGCCACCCCTTATTTTTAAATAGTGACCCCTAGTTTGAGATTCTCCTACAAGGGGAAACATCTTTACCACATCCACCCTGTCAAGACCCCTCAGGATCTTATGGGTTTCAATTAAGTCGCTTCTTACTCTTCTAAATTCCAGTGGATACAAGCCTAGCCTGTCCAATCTTTCCTCATAAAACAGCCCGCCCCTCCCAGGTATTAGTCTAGTAAACCTTCTCTGTACTGCCTCCAATGCATTTACATCCTTCCTTAATTCATGGGACCAGTACTGTACACAATACACCAGATGTGGTCTCACCAATGCCCTGTATAGCTGAAGCATAACCTCCCTACTTTTGTATTCAATTCCCCTCGCGATAAACGATAACATTCTATTAGCTTTCCTAATTACGTGCTGTACCTGCATACTAACCTTTTGCGATTCATGCACTAGGACACCCAGATCCCTCTGCATCTCAGAGCTCTGCAATCTCTCACTGTTTAGATAATATGCTTTTTTATTCTTCCTGCCGAAGTGGACAATTTCACATTTTCCCAATTAAACTCCATTTGCTAGGTCTTTGCCCACTCACTAATCCTATCTATATCCTTTTGTAGCCCCCTTACGTCCTCTTCACAAATTACTTCCCTACCAATCTTTGTACCATCAGCAAATTTAGCAACCATGCCTTCAGTCCCTTCATCTAAGTTATTTATATAAATTGTAAAAAGTTGAGGCCCCAGCACAGATCCCTGTGGCATGCCACTCATTCGTTACATCGCAGCCTCAGGTATCAGCAGCCTTCCTTTCATATAAATATGGGCGGCACAGTGGCGCAGTGGTTAGCACCGCAGCCTCACAGCTCCAGGGACCCGGGTTCGATTCTGGGTACTGCCTGTGCGGAGTTTGCAAGTTCTCCCTGTGTCTGCGTGGGTTTTCGCCGGGTACTCCGGTTTCCTCCCACCACCAAAAGACTTGCAGGTTGATAGGTAAATTGGCCATTATAAATTGCCCCTAGTATAGGTAGGTGGTAGGGGAATATAGGGACAGGTGGGGATGTGGTATGAATATGGGATTACTGTAGGATTAGTATAAATGGGTGGTTGATGGTCGGCACAGACTCAGTGGGCCGAAGGGCCTGTTTCAGTGCTGTATCTCGAAATAAATAAATATCTTCAGAACAACTTAAATTGAGGATTTTACTGGAATCAAAATGTTTTTGCCTCCCTTATTTTGTGAAAGTCACCACCAACTTCACATCATTTCTTTACCTGCAAAGAGAGAGTCAGATGTCAGCCAGTACCCTCAATTTGTCCCACAGCTCCCCAATGTTAACAGCACACATCCCTCCCTTTAGACCCTTGCCAAATATCTTCACACTGTATTGATCTAATCCCCCCACAACATGCATCTACATCAACCGTTCAATGATCTGGAAGCACCACTCCACCCTTCCCTCCCCAACTACCCTGTCCCTCCAAGTTGCCCCACTGCCATCCTGCGATGATTCACCCTTGCTGGTGCTGAGCCTGGAGGCAAACATCCATTGTAATGCTGGCGTCAGTTTAACGCACGTGTTAAAAAGAGCACAGACCTGAGATTCATCTGCACAAATACGACTGCTGCACACCACGGTGAAACATTTGAGAGCTGGGTGGCAGAGGAATAGTGCTCACTCTTCACAATCTGGCAAGTAGGACTAAATTGTAACTATGAATATGGTAATGAGTATTCATGTTATTTAAATGAATGCAAAGCTGTAATCCACCACTGCGCTGGGGGAAGCCCAGAATGCCGCAAACCCGCTGTCGACTGGATTCCTCTAAAATATCCTGCCATCGGAAATCCAAAAACTCCTGCCTAATTACATCACCTCGCACGTCACCAAATCTGCCACAGCGGACTGCATTAAATTCCTCCCAATGTCTTTAGAATCCACAATGGGATAATCTGGACTTGGTCGGTCCAACCTCTAATTGACACTGGAGTGCATTATGGACTGTTGGACAATGGATAATCTACCATTAGGCTGAACATTTGTAAATATTGTTCAGTACTAACAACACCCTTATGCAGATGGATTATGATTGGAGTGTATCTATTCGTAATCAGAGATTTCAAAATTGTCAGAAAGTAACCATCTACAGAAAAAATGTCACCTCACCACAGCTGAGATTTGTCATAACTGACAGTGAGAAACAAATATTAAACAATATTATAGGTGGACTGCAATGATAAACATACTTTTCTGGGAACAGAATGGGCCATTATCCACTGGCATGGAAAACTAAACAAGTCCACACATTCAGGCGGTTAGTGAGTTCAGAAATATGACCAACACTAGGGGTTTAAAGGTGGAATGCAGGGTGCTTCTCTGCCTCCACTTTGCTAGATGGCCCTTACAACAAGCATCTTAGGCTATGGTATGCTATCTTCCAGCCTCAATGAAATGGCAGTAGAAACCCTCCCTAAGATTTATAGTCAAATGACCTGTTTGACCAACTCCAAAATGACATCCTTAGGAAGTGTGGGGGTGCTTTGTACGGCGTTTGGAGCACTCAAATATCACCTTCACCTGCTTATTGAATAACCCTTCCACTCAACGGCAACACAGACAGACAATTTCTTAAACAGTTGCATAACGGTAAACCAGAAATCTGCAGCCAACAAGCAGGACAACAGAATCTGCACTTTTCTTCAAGAAAGTTTTCTACATATAGGGAGCAATAAAATGTCGACAAGAGAAAGCTAACAATTATACAAAAAGGAACATAGTTTTCCAGCATCCGCAGTATTTTGGTTTTATATTCAAAGGAACATACAGTTTATAAACATGCAGCAAGAGAGGATAGAATTCCCTTCCTAAACCCTTCCGCCTTGAAGACACTCCTGATTAGTTTTTTGGTCACTTGCCCTCAGATCTCCTTACGTGACTCCAAGTCAAATTTTGTCTGATAACACTTGTTTAGTGCCATGGGACATTTTACTGCATTAAAGATGCTTTATAAATACAAGTTGTTGTTGACAACGTGACATGCTGAAGACAACATACCTTAAAAAGGGAAAGGGGCATTTGCAATTTTCTTCAATTTAAATTTGTGGAAACTGGATGAAATGAAGCCATTTTTCTTAACTACAACTTGCATTACAAAGCGTTAAGGGAGAGAATTCCAAACATGGGTTGCCAATGGCTTACGAACATACAAATTAGGAACAGAAGTAGGCCATTCAGCCCTTCAATAAGATCATGGCTGATCTGTGTGTCTCAAATTCCACACTCCCACCTACCCCCTTCATTCCCTTACCCAACAAGAATCTATCTACCTCCTCTTTAAAAATATTCAATGACCCCGCCTCCTTCTGAGGCAGAGTTCCAAAGTTGCACAACCCTCAGAAAAAAAATTCTCCTCATCTCAGTCCTAAAAGGGCGACCCCTAATTTTAACAACAGTGGCCCCTAGTTCTGGACTCACCACAAGTGGAAACATCCTCTCCACATCCACCTTGTCAAGACCATTCAGGATCTTATAAACTTCAATCAAGTCTCCCTTCACTCTTCAAAACTCCAGTGAAAACAAGCCCAGTCTGTCCATCCTTTCCTCACAAGACAACCCGCTCATTCTAGATAACAATCTTGTAAACCTCCTCTGAACCGCCTCCAACGCACTTACATCCTTCCTTAAATAAGGAGACCAAAACTGCACACAATATTCGAGATGTGGTCTCACCAATACCCTGTCTAACTGAAGCATAACATCCTTACTTTTATTTTCAATTCCTCTTGTAATGAAGGATAGCATTCCATTAGCCTTCTTTATTACTTGCTGTACCTGCATACTAACTTTTTGTGACTCATGCACTAGAATATCTGGATCCCATTGCACCTTGGAATTCTGCTGTCGTTCTCCATTTAAGTAATACTTTGCTTTTTTATTCTTCCTGCCAAAGTGAACAACTTCACATTTTCCCACATTATACTCCATCTGCCAGATTTTTGCCCACTCACTCAACCTATCTATATTGGTCTGCAACCTCCTTATGTCCTCTTGACAACATACTTTCCTACCTATCTTTGTGTCATCTGCAAATTTAGCTACCACGCTATCACTCCCTCATCTAAGTCATTGATGCAAATTGCAAAAAGTTGAGGCCCCAGCACAGACCCCTGCGGGACTCCACTCATCATATGCCAATCAGAAAAGGACCCATTTATGCATACTTTGTTTTCTGCTAGCCAACCAACCTTCAATCCATGCTAATATGTTAACACCTACACCATGAGCTCCTAGTTTGCGCAATAACCCTTTATGTGGCACCTTGTCAAATGCCTTCTGGAAATCCAAGTATAGTATGTCAACGGGCTACCCTTTATCCACAGCACAAGCTACTCCTTCAAAGAACTCCAATAAATTTCCCTTTCACAAAACCATGCTGACCATTTCTGATTACCTTGAGTTTTTCCCTATGTGCCCAACTACAGCCTCCTTAAATGATCAATTCTAACACTTTCCCCACAACAGAGGTCAAGCTAACTGGCCTATAGTTACCCGTTTTCTGCCTCCCCCGCCTTCTTGAATAAAAGGGGTTATATTTCCTACTTTCCAGTCTGATGGAACCTTTCCAGAATCTAGCCAATTTTGAAAAATGCATTTGTGTTAATTTACGACCTTTAGTTTAGTTTAGAGATACAGCACTTTAACAGGCCCTTCGGCCCACCGAGTCTGTGCCGACCATCAACCACCCATTTATACTAATCCTACACTAATCCCGTATTCCTATCACATCCCCACCTGTCCCTATATATTTCCCTACCACCTACCTATACTAGGGGCAATTTATGATGGCCAATTAACCTATCAACCTGCAAGTCTTTGGCATGTGGGAGGAAACCGGAGCACCCGGAGGAAACCCACGCAGACACAGGGAGAACTTGCAAACTCCGCACAGGCAGTACCCAGAATCGAACCCGGGTCCCTGGAGCTGTGAGGCTGCAGTGCTAACCACTGCGCCACTGTGCCGCCCTCATTAGCAACCTCTTTTAAAACCCTAGGATGAAGCCCATCAGGATCCTGGGACTTGTCAGCCTGCAGCTCCATCTCTTTGTGGCTTAAGGGACAACTGCCAGCAATGGAGCAAAAGGAAGGAGGTGATGCACAAAGGAACAAAAGTATGAGGTTGTAGGCCTGGAGGAGACTAAAAAGGACAATATTTAGTATTATTCCTCTGCCACAACAGTACCATATACTGCATCATCCTCTGCTAAATTGGTGTTGTATTAAAGAAACAGGCATTGTCATAGCAGCATCACATTCAATGTCATGCCTCTACTAATCTTGTAATTTACTGTTTCTCTCTCTGCATTGGACATCAGCATTTTTGGTATGCAGCTTCAATCAAACTGAAGCACCGACGTTCTGCAGTTGACCCATGGAGTTTTAAAAAAAAAGCAGGCTATCTTTCTTCTACCATCTTGTAGTTTCTAAATTAATTTTCTATGCCCAATTTACATCAACCATTTCGGATTTTCCTCATACATTATTTTCATCACAGCAGAATAGTTCAACATCTTCTGAAAATAGTCATTTGGACGCATGAAATTTATCTTACTGGCTCATTCAATGCAAGCACTCTAATTATTCTCTGTGCAAACATAGTGCATCAATAAAACTGATAAAATCACTCTGCAACTGCTAAGTTTAATTTGGGATTCAACGGATAACTTGTTGACTAAATGAGTTTAGTTCAAAAGTAAAATCACTATTTCTCACTACTTGAAAACTTCAAAATTGAATTTCTTCCCAAAATAAATTTCTGTGGCTATTTTAATTAGGGAGAACCTATAATGCTCTATTATAGGAGTATACTTGCAAGGGCACTACTTTTTACATACATCCAAGACATTTCTTCAAGGACACTATTTTCAGAAGTCAATGTAAAGCAACATATGCTATGGTATACATGGTCCCATAATGCTTCAACAGTGCTCTTTGCCAATTCTCAATTTGTTCTTAAATCTAATGACATATGTATTCAATTTCGCTTTTCCTTTATCTCCACAGATTTCTTTCAAATCTTGTAAACCCTTTTTAAATGTGCAGTTTTGTCAGCATGGAAGCCACTGAATTAAAATCAGATCACACCAACCCTAAACAGCTGAGCAAGAGTTTGCACCTGTTTATGCTATTTTAAAATCATCTATGGCTTAAAGACTCACTTGAAAATAAAAAGACACTGATCGAGACCTTGGATATTTTAAAGTTGATTTCTTCCTCCTTTTGAGGAGAAAAGTGACAATTACAAACTCATTTTGGAGTCAAGGACAGAGACTTGAAACACACACCATCAGGACTAAGGCACAGGGCATGAGCATGTGGTGAGGACTATAAATGAATTACTAATTTTGATCTAATTACACAATCAATTAAATTTGAAATACAATAACAGCTGGCTTAATCAAACATGGGCAACAAAAAGAAAATGGTCACAAAGTCCACGTTAAAATGCAAACTAGTTTTGTTATGCAGTAGCTGAATTGTTTCTACATGATTCGATCATGCGGCTGATGAATTGATTATAAAAGTGAATTAGCAGCCAATATAATTGATCCATGATGCACAGAAAGCAGATTTTGTCACATATATAGTTCTGTATCATTTCACCAGTGTTTATGGTTAATACAATATTTTCAGAGCCACTCAGGTGCTTGAGTCAAAATGTTAATAAAATGAATTATGAGTAATGAGCCAAATTTAATTAGTAGCCTAACGGTGCGTAAACATTTATCAAATAGTGATCACAACATGATCGAATTTAAAGTAGCGTTTGAAAGTGAAAAGCTCGAATCAGCTACTAGAATTTTAGACTTGGGTAAGGCTGACTTTACCGGGATGAAACAGAGACTGTCCACGGTAAACTGGGTAGATCTGTTAATGGGTCAAACGACTGAAGAACAGTGGAGAATATTTAAAGAAACATTTAACGAAATACAGAGCGAGTATATACCAGAGAGGAAAAAGCTCCACATCATAGAAAAAACAGCCATGGACAACTAAAGAGATTAGGGATAGTATAAAACAAAAAGAAATAGCTTACAAAAATGCAAAAAACGCAGTACAGATCAGGCTGAATGGGTTCGATACAAAGACCAGCAAAGGGTCACAAAGCAGCTTATCAGAGCTACTAAAAGAGATTCTGAAAGGAAACTTGCAAGGGACATCAAAATCAATAAGAAATTTTATAGTTACATAAAGGGAAAATGGGAGGTCAAGAGCAATGTAGGCCCACTAAAAGCTGAAACTGGAGATATTGTCATTGATAATGGGGAAATGGCAGACATGTTGAACAATTACTTCGCCTCAGTATTTAGTTTAGAGATACAGCACTGAAACAGGCCCTTCGGCCCACCGTGTCTGTACCTACCACCAACCACCCATTTATACTAATCCTAATTCCATATTCCTACCACATCCCCACCTGTCCCTATATTTCCCTACCACCTACTTATACTAGGGGCAATTTATAATGGCCAATTTACCTATCAATCTGCAAGTCTTTGACATGTGGGAGGAAACCAGAGCACCCGGAGGAAACCCACGCAGACACAGGGAGAACATGCAAACTCCACACAGGCAGTACCCGGAATTGAACCCGGGGCGCTGGAGCTGTGAGGCTGAGGTGCTAACCACTGCGCCACCCTTTACAGTTGAAAAGGATGATAACTTGCCGGAAGTCCCGAAAAAAATTAACAGCTGATAGGGGACAGGGACTTAATAAAATTAACGTAAGTAAAACATCAGTAACAAGGAAATTAATGGAACTAAAGAGTGAGAAATCCCCAGGACCTGACAGTTTCCATCCGAGGGTGTTAAAGGAAGTAGGGGAGCACATTGTAGATGCCCTAACTATAGTCTTTCAGAGTTCTAGATTCAGGAGTGGTCCCTCTGGATGGGAAAGTTGCACATGTCACTCCACTTTTTAAGAAGGGTGAAAGGGGGAACCAAGGAAATTACAGACCAGTTAGCCTGACATCTGTGGTGGGCAAGATGCTGGAGAATATCATCAAGGAAAGGGTGACTGAACACCTCGAAAAATTTCAGTTAATCGGGGACAGCCAGCATGGATTCACGACGGAAAGGTCATGCCTGACAAATCTCATTGAATTTTTTGAAGAGGTGACTAAGTTAGTGGACAGGGGAATGTCCATGGATGTTATTTATATGGACTTCCAGAAGGCATTTGATAAAGTCCCACATAAGAGACTGTTAACTAAGGTAGAAGCCCATGGCGTTGAGGGCAAAATTATTGACATGGTTAGAAAGTCGGTTGAGTGGTAGGCGACAGAGAGTGGGGATAATGGGTAAGTACTCTGATTGGCAGGATGTAACTAGTGGTGTCCCACAGGGATCTGTGTTGGAGCCTCAATTATTCACATTATTCATTAACGACTTGGACAATGGCATAGTAAGTCATATATCCAAATTTGCTGATGATACAAAGTTAGGCGGCAGTGTAGACAGTCTAGATGATAGCATAAAATTGCAGAGAGATATTGACAGACTAGGTGAGTGGGCAAAACTGTGGCAGATGGATTTCAATGCGGGCAAGTGTGAGATTATCCATTTTGGACCAGAAAAAGATAGAGCAGGGTACTTTCTAAATGGGAAGAGGTTAAGTACAGTGGATGTCCAAAGAGACTTGGGGGTTCAGGTGCATAGATCTTTAAAATGCCACGAGCAAGTGCAGAAAATAATCAAAAAGGCTAATGGAATGCTAGCCTTTATATCTAGAGGATTGGAGTATAAAGACACAGAGGTTATGCTGCAGCTGTACAAAACCCTGGTTAGACCCCACTTGGAGTACTGTGAGCAGTTCTGGGCACCACACCTTTGGAAGGATATATTGGCCTTGGAGGGAGTGCAACGTAGGTTTACAAGAATGATACCTGGACTACAGGGGTTAAGTTACGAGGAGAGATTACACAAATTAGGCCTGTTTTCGCTAGAATTTAGAAGGTTAGGGGTGATCTGATCGAAGTCTTCAAGATATTAACAGGAAAAGACAGGCTAGATAAAGATAAACTATTTCCACTGGTTGGAGATTCTAAAACTAGGGGGCATAGTCTAAAAATTAGGACCAGACCGTTCAGGAGAGATGTTAGGAAGCAAGTTAGGGCTATGGGCCAAAGGCAGGTACATGGAGTTAGGCCGCGGATCAGCCATGATCTCATTGAATGGCGGGACAAGCTCAAGGGGCTGAATGGCCTACTCCTGTTCCTATCTTCCTATGTTCATAAAACAAATTTACAAAACCATTTTGAACTGTACATTACGTAGCTTTAGGATTTATATGCTGTGCTCAAATTTAAAGTTACAGCACAAAACCAGAGACCCATGCTGGGTTTCAGCATTACCATACTCATCAAAAAAAAAAATCAATGACTTTGAGGTCAAGTATGCTACAATTCAGATGTTATTTATTGCAACAATTTAAGTTGAAGTGCAGCACAAAAATTATATCTGCTTTGTTGTATTCAGCAGATACCGGATATGCTAACTGAATGATAATTTGAAAACTTGAACACTTTCTGAATGCAGTCTAAGTTTCTAGGACCCTAAATACCATCAGTAAATTTTAAAAATCCATATGCAAGCATAATATTTTTTAAACAGAATTACTTTGTTAGTTTGGCAATATGCTTATTTCCTAGGTAGGAACAGCATATTTGGACACATCAATTTAACAGGACAATAAGTCTGCTTAAACACAAAGCACAAGTTGAAAAGCATTTTAACAGTTTAGATTCTGGAATCCAAAACTTCTTGCATTAACAGCAAATATTTTGTTCATCCAGGAAAAGACACCGATATGAATATAACAATGTAAAAATCAGTTTCCAAATAAGCTCCCAGTTCCAATGTCAGCCGTCAAGTTAATAACATACTACAGGTGTGCCTGCTTCCTTGGTAATTGAACTAGAAAAATGTTAAAGTTAACAGAACAATGTGACTAGCTCCACAAGAAGCAAGAGCTTTGAAAAGGCTTCTGCAAACCTCACTCAAGTGACCATTCTTCACCTGCATCAGTGAACTTTAGCATGCTATACATCCAAGCCTTATATTGTCCTCATCTAACAGACATGAATATTTAGAAGCTACAACACTGGCATCTAGCCGGCAATGAGGAAAACTGCCCAGCTATGTCCTATACACAAAAAGCAGGACAAATTCAACCAGGCCAATTACGGCCCCATCAGTCTACTCTCAATCATCAGTAAAGTGATGGAAGCTGTCATCGACAGTGCTATCAAGCAGCATTTGCTTAGCAATAACCTGCTCAGTGACGCTCAGTTTGGGTTCCTCCAGGGCCACCCAGCTCCTGACCTCATTACAGCCTTGGTTCAAACATGGACAAAAGAGCTAAACTCAAGCGGTGAAGTGAGAGTGACTGCCCTTGACATCAAGGCAGCATTTGACAGAGTATGGCATCAAGGAGCCCAAACAAAACTGGAGTCAATGGGAATCGGGGGCGGGATGGGAGGGGCGAAACTCTCCACTGGTTGAAGTCACAGCAAATAAAAAAGGAAGATGGTTGTGGTTGTTGGAAGTCAATCATCTCAGTCCAGGACATCACTGCAGGGAGTTCTTCAAGGTAGTGTCCTAGGCCCAACCATCTTCAGCTGCTTCAATCGATGACCTTCCTTCCATCACAAAAAGGTCAGATGTGGTGATGCTCACTCATGATTGCACAATGTTCAGCACCATTCATGACTTCTCAGATACTGAGGCAGTCAGTGTAGAAATGCAGCAAGACTTGGAAAATATCTAGGCCTCGGCAGTGAAGTAACATTCACGCCACAGAAGTACCAGGAAATTACCATCTCCAACAGAGAGAATCTAACCACCTCCCCTTGACATTCAATGGCATTAGATCGCTGAATTCCCCCACTATCAACATCCTGGACATTACCACTGCCCAGAAACTGAACTGGAGTAGCCATATAAACACCGTGGCTATAAGAGCAGTTCAGAGGCTAGGAATTCTGCAGCAAGTAACACACCTCCTGACTCCCCAAAGCCTGTCCACCATCTACAAGGCACAAGTCAGGAGTGTGATTGAATACGCTCCACTTGCCTGGATGGGTGCAGCTCCAACAACACTCAAGAAGCTCGACACCATCCAGGGCAAAGCAGCCCACTTGATTGGCACCCCGTCCACAAACATTCACTCCCTCCACCACCGACGCATAGTGGCAGCAGTGTGTACCATCTACAAGATGCACTGCAGCAACGCTCCTCAGACAGCACCTTACAAACCAGCGAATTCCAGAAAGCTTGTTATGGAAGGATAATGCTGGAGCCTACATTTACTCAGTTTCACATTTATCGTGCAGAGTAAAAGGATTACAAACATGTAGTTCCTCACTCAAAACCCTCCACTAGTCTCGGAGTGTCTGCTTATTAGTGCTCAACTAAAACCCTAATTAACACCCTTCATTTGCATATAATCAAACCATTGATACAAAATTAACAGATTAACAACCTCTATTACCTAGAAAGACAAAGGTAACAGATGCATGGGCACACTACCACCTGTAAGTTCCCCTCCAAGCCACACACTATCCTGACTTCGAACTATATAGTCTTTCATTCACTATCGCTGGGTCTAAATCCTGGAACTCCCTAACAGCACTGTGGGTGTACCTACCCCACATGGACTGCAGTGGTTCAAGGCAGCGGCTCACCACCACCTTCTCACGGGCAATTAGGAATGGGCAATAAATGCTGTCATAGTCAGTGACACCCACGTCCCATAAACAAATAAAAAAATATTTTATACAATAATCAATTGAAGAATGCCTGGATGTGAAACCCTGGTTTATTCTCCATTTCCAAGCACAGCTATACTGATGTTAACACCACAGCGGAGATCAACTAAGACAGATACAAAAGCAAAATATTGTGGACATTTGAAATCTGAAATAAAAACAGAACATGCTGGAAATACTCAGCAGGTCCGGCAGCATCTGTAGACAGTGAAACAGAATTAATGTTCAGGTCTGTGACCTTTCATCAAAACTGGTACTGAACACTAACCTGTTCCAAATGAATTAAAGCGATGTTCTGGGTTGCCTGTAGATTTCTCCAACTGAAACAGTCTCCAAGCATCATTCATTAGATTTTTCTCATGCTCTGAGTCAACAGCATTGACCTCTCTGTCTTTACAGCTGGCATCAAATAAAGGACAGAGGAAAAACTGGGCAAACCTAGATTTGTTTGAAAAAAATTATTAAATGCAGCTTTGACGTATGTTATTAGAACAAAAGAATAGTTCAAAATTTCAAATACAGAACAGGATTATAAATTACATCAGAAATGAATTTCAAAATGTGTTTTTCAAGTTGCCAATCTTAATTTCAGTGTTACATTCTCTCCACTTGATAGCGGAATGCTGCTTACTATGGCAATAGAAGGTACAAAACAGTTCGGCCAACACGCACCACCTCCTTTCAATTATATATAAAATCACTTTACTTTCCCATAGTTGCCCCAGATGAGATCAAAGCACACTAATCTGGAACTGGGAATGCACACCCGCATCGCACTATAAAAAAAGGAGCGCGCTATTGAGTGTGCCTATGCCATCAATAGCAAAAGAGACTATTTATCAGTGAAGTATCATGAATGTGCTTACTTAAATAGTACATTTAAGTACAGTGTATTGTATGCAACTGTTAAGGGCATGGGTGGGAAAGGAGGAAAATAACTGTGCAATGCCTTTCCACCAGATCTGTCTCAGGTTGATGGGATGACTGCTTATTCAATTCATTGACAGCAACACCCTAAAAGTAAAAAACACTGGCTTGGATGCAATTATGGCACAAGATCTCAGACTCCCTACTCCATACTGAACAATGTTCTAAGGGCTAAATTTTCCAACTATTGACTATGAACAAGGTGGCAATCCAATTTTGATCAGGAAATACTTGATCGGACATTGGGCACAAAGAACATAACATTTCTGTGTTGTCACTAACACATGCTATGCCGAATGAGCGGGAGCATTGGAGAAAGTTGGAGCGTAGTTTATTATTTTAAAGCTATTGGTTTAAGTACAGTAAAGCTAACCTTTTTCTTTGTTAAACTCAAGAAAATCTGTCCGATTGGTTCTTTTATGATCATAGCACATATATAGTGAAACACTCACTGAATTGGCAAGTACAATCACTTTTTAAAAAAAACCCTGTTGCAGTCAAACGAGGAGAGGGACAAAACGGGTGCCCTTCCACCCCTCCTCACCTGATCCTAACAGTATGAAACTAAACCCAAGTTAACACAAAAAGTTAATAAATTTAATTATACCTAGAAAGCAGTACTGTACTGGGGAGCCTCTAAGCAAATGAGCTCCTCTTTCAAGGTATCCTGCATTTTAAAAGTGCAGCACAGAAAGTTAATTACAGCTTTTCTAAGAACAGTTCCAAACAAGAGGGAGGAGGTAAGAAAAACTGAAGTACAAAAGTTCTCAATGTGCAAAATCCCTCTGCAAAAATGTTTTGAAAATTAGGGCTGCAGAAATTATTTAAACCTTGGTCAAAACATGAATACAAAATATAACCATCCATTTGCCAACAGGTAAGTTTCCCCATCCAAAAACACATTCAAATAAGCCACCCCATTCCGCAACCAAGACAGTACATAAAGAGTAACACCATAGTGGGATTCTTCATCCAAGGTAGGGGAAATGTAGCAAAAGAACCTGGCACAAAGTATATAGCAATAACGAAGAGAGCACACGCGAGACTGAAGAGAAGGAAGAAACAAGAAACTTGAAACAAACTATATTGTCATTGTTTACCGGTTCAGGGCACCCTCCAAATGCTCATTTGATACATCAAAATAGTAGTTGGTATGTTCGCCACTGGTGAATGCATTTGAGTTCCCAGCATGTTCACTGAGGAACTGACTGTACTCATTCTCCTTCGGATACTTTTCTGTCCCCAAAAAGAGCATATGTTCACAAAAATGGGCTAGTCCAGGTATCTCTTTGGGATCAGCCAAGGAGCCTGAAAACCAAAAGGGAGATAAACATTTAAAACTACAGTGTCAACTGAATTTTCTGCCTAATCCTGAACATTTTCTCTTGGACCATTCAAAAACAATGATGGATGAGCATTTTTTTTTTTTTTAAAACATACATACGGAACAATGTTGTTGGGTCAAGAGCTGTCTCAATTAAACATTGTGTTTTATTAAAATATAAAAATTGTACGATTACAATTTTTAAAAACACTAAACATGAATTGCTGATTTGCATCAATTTGAAGTCTATTCCTGTTAATTCAGTACTGTTTTTGTGAAGAAAAAGAATCAAATCAGCTAGATAAATTAAATTTAAATAAAATTTAAATGCTGATTCCTGTTTTTAAAAAAAATCAAATTAAGTAACCTGAAGCAAGAGTAAGCAGCAGGCTCGAGGGGCTGAATGGCTTACTCCTGCTCCTATTTCCTATCTTCCTATCAACTCAAGTCATCTGAAATACAATTTTCCACCCCTCCCCACAAAAGTCTCCTTAGAGAGAAATATACATCTTATGAAACCTACCTAGTGCAGACTATTCACCAAAACAACTAGCCCCATTTTATAGTTACATACTTGCTAAGCAAACATTCGGTGGTTACATTTTAAAATGGACTGTTAAGTACCAAAAGTTTTATGATATTTACAAATTTTTTGATTTGCTTTATTCTATTAGCTATTTTTAGCTTTCTGGCCTCAGCTGTTATGGCTCACACGGAAATGAAAACGAGTTTACGTACCCAAGAGTAACCTAAACAGCTTCTAATCAATTATTCAGTACCTTAGTGTATTTCTATTGCACTTCAAAAGGGCAAGATTAGTATTACACATATTTCAGTCTAAGAATCACATTCAATGTCATTAAACTTCTTAAATGCTTCAACTTAACCTTCTAAACTCTAATTTCCTTTTTTTTTTTGGGTAGAGTGGTGGTGCAGGACAGGGATAAAAGAGAAATCTTTATGTTGCTCTGCTTTCACAGACCTTTGCACACCTGTACCTTCCCACCCGATCTGCTCCATGGCCTCCACTCAAATCTGGTTGCCAGGTAGTACACAAAGCAATCACAAGGTGATTGGTGAAGTTCTGTTCTTTTCTGTGGAGAATAATTTACCTTCTGCTCAAAATCGCAGCATAGCAGCGCATGTGAAATTAGGAACCCAGGTGATGGACTGGTGCACATCCAAAAATCAATATCACTCTGAGGTGCAACACGTTAAGAATCTATTACAATGCAATAGGGCCAATTTCAAATTCAACTCATTCACTTCCACAATCATTTTTTAGATTTTAGAGATACAGCACTGAAACAGGCCCTTCGGCCCGAGTCTGTGCCGACCATTAACCACCCATTTATACTAATCCTGCACTAATCCCATATTCCTACCACATCCTCACCTATCCCTATATTCCCCTACCACCTACCTATACTAGTGGCAATTTATAATGGCCAATTCACCTATCAACCTGCAAGTCTTTTGGCTTGTGGGAGGAAACCGGAGCACCTGGAGGAAACCCACGCAGACACAGGGAGAACTTGCAAACTCCACACAGGCAGTACCCAGACTTGAACCTGGGTCGCTGGAGCTGTGAGGCTGCAGTGCTAACCACTGCGCCACTATCATATGGGTGCAAGACAATGCAAATATCAAGAATACATTTTCATCAAAAAGGTAAATTTAAAAAGGTGAATTGTTTAATTCAACCAACTGTTGCAATCAATTAGAAAAGTTGCTATCTAATTTCAGTTATGGTCATGGTTAGAGGTGTTAAAATTGACCTTAGGACCCCCTTGGGTTTGGGTGGGGGGTGGTGATCAGGAGAGAAAGAGCAAGAAAAACACAATGGCAGGAAGGATTCCTGCTCCTGATTGCTTACCTGTACCCATGTTTGAAAATGCATGTATACACAGGATTAGGCTCAACTGCTATACCCTTCGAAGTGAAATAACTTCTGATCTCACATCACCTCACACCTAGTATTTATTTAGCATCTTTAACAAAGTGTCCCGAGTGCTTCAGAGACATAATTGTATATTTTTTTAAAAAAGGACATCAACCCAAAGAAGATTTTATTTATTTATTTGATCACAAGTTGGGAGCATTGCTGGCAAGGACAGCATTTGTTGCCCTTCCCCAATTGACCTTAAGGTGGTGGTGATGGTGAGTTGCCTTCTTGAACTGCTGCAGTCCAACAGTACTGTTTGGAAAGGAGTTCAGAGTTCTGACCCAGCGACAATATAGTTCCAAGTCAGGATGATGTGTGGCTTGGAGGGGATCATGATGAGTGAACAAAAGCTTTGTCAAAGAGGGTGAGGAAGAAGGAAAGAAAGGATTTCTAAGAGACCAATACAGGTGTGTTTGGAAAGTGGGGTGAAGTGTTTCCCTTCCATGGAGCATCATTAGACATCTTTTCTGAGTTTCTTTTGGAAAGTTGGGAACAGCATGTGGCACAAAACAGCCGACAATAAATGGGTAAGAGAAGCACGAGGCAAAAAGAAACGAAACTCAGGGAGCACAGGTTCAAGGAAGTAATTATAGTCACATACAGACAGGGAGAGGAGAAAGCGAGTAGAAATAACCAGAACCCTACTCATTGTCACAGGCTTTTGAGTATTATAGTCTGTAATTGTGCATTTTGCAATAATCAAGATGTCACATTTAATTGACGATCTAAAAATTGTGTTCAAGGATAATTATCAAATGAGATATATAAAAAGAATTAGAGATCCAAATAATAATAAAGTACAATTAACAAACCAAGAGTACTCAGGCCCGATTGGAACATACTCACTTTAATTAAGGGAGAGTAAATATGAATACAATGTGAAGAAAATTTCCTTTTTCAGCGAGAAATCCAGAATGTGTCGTCTAGATGGCAGAAAACACAGCAGTGTTTATATAGTTTATATACAGTGGTGAGGTAAAGGGGCGAGAATGCACAAAAGGCCAAAGTTGGAGGAACAAAGAGTTCTTGGTGGAGTTGTAGGATTGGAGATGGTTATGAAGATAGGGGAGCCAAAGCAAGGCAATGAAGGGGCTTTAAATGGTGTTTGGGGACCCGGAGCAAAATGAAATGGCAGCAAGGACAGGTGTGAAAGTGAACAGGACTTGGTGTGGATAGGATATAGATAGCAGAATTTTAGATCAATTTAAGTTTACACAGCATGGAGGATAGAATGGTGGCCAGCATTTGAATAGCCAGGTCTGGATGCGGGGGTGGGATCAGGGATCACTATTTCAGCAGCATATGGGCTGTGGCATGCAATGCCACTGCAAAGCTAGAAATCAGCAATTGTTGTGACGGAAGATATGGGACCAAAGCACAGCTCAGGGTCAAAAAGGGCACTGAGGTTGCAAACAGCCTAGTTCAACTTGAGAAAGTGACTAGGGAGGGAATCAATGGCAAAGGTGAAGCTTGTGGCAGGGGAAAAGATAGTAACTCTGGTTTTCCATTGTCTAACTGGAAGAAATTGAGCTCAAAGACTGGATGTCAGACAACACATGGTACCAGAGGAATGCCCGAGTCTATGAAATTAGAGCCTGCATCTTCAGTGAAAAAGAACTGGGAAAACAAAAAAAAAAAACTTTGAAAGTGGAAACAATTGTGACAATTTAAATGATTCAATATGCCTGACCAAATAATATAACAGTCAAAGTGGTTGATTTATCATCAGCCCCAGCATTGTGTACAAGGGCCTTCAAGTCAAGGCAAAATTGTGATGTTAATTTGATTAACTAGTTAAAATTGTGTTAAAGGACTGCATAAGATATACCCTTTAAATATGAATGTGTCATGTTTCTAAAATGCGCCATAGTTATGAGGTAAAAGTACAACACATCTGTTTACCTCAGACTGCGGGATGTGCTAAAATTATACATTGTGCATTTCTTTTGGAGCAGCTCAAAAAGAAAAGAATCTCCAATAATTATAAACTCAATAGCAATAATGACCATGAGTGCAGTTTAATTGCTGGAATATTGTTTTACGAAAGAATTAGTGTTTAACAAAGCTAGCAAGCACACAGGAGAACCATTAATGTTTTTAAGCTGAAATTAAGACAGGATATAGAACTCTTAATACCAATGTGAACATCCAAGGCTGCAGAGGACTTGTCAGTGGTGGAATCATGAATAAGTAACACATGGATGCCATTGGAGAGTTCCAACCCACGATATTCGCGTTTGTCCTCAGGAGATTTCACAACATTGGTCACTATTCTCTTGATAGCAGGATTATTCATTCTCAGGTTTCTTGTTGGCTGCAGGCTGCAAATGGGAGACAGTTCAGTAAATATATTGAATTACTGTGCTTTTACTGCAGAAATGTATAGGCAGAAACAAACTTATGTATAAATGAATAGCATCTCAAATTGAAAGTGCTGTCATCTGTGGACAGATAATTGGATGCAGTCCCTCAAGGACAATTTGTATTAAATTCCAACCAAACGCTATTGTTCGGAGAAAGCCTTTTGAAATGACGAAACAAAATCAGACAAATAGCAAGCTATACACTGCTGCAATAATAAAAGATCAGTGTCAACCAAGAAACGGTTCACAAATTCAATAATTTTAAGTGTCAACTAGTTTGTGTTTTCAAAGTCCTGAAGATAGAATCTGATCAGACAGCACAAGCTGGAACTCTCTCAACACCTCAGTCTATAAACACAACATGTAGCCTGACTCTACAAATTATAAAAAGGTCCCAGGTCTGATTCCCAATACTGATCTTAGCCAGTGTGGCAGAGGGGACACTGCAACTGACCTCACTACACATGGGATAGGAGTGAAAAATCAGCAGGATTCTCATGATTGTTCATTACCCTAGCAACAGCTGCTGGATAGCACCCACATGTGGACACTGAGTCAGAACAATATCATGTTTGGCTGCAATTTCCCCCATTGGTGAATAGCAACAACCCGCCCCCCCACTTGCTTGTTTAGAGTCAGACAGAGAATGGTCACTTAATACCAGAGGTGGACCATGTGTCTATGGAACCACACATCATGACAATCAATATCTCTGACATACTAATTTTTTTTTTTAAAAGATGCAATACCAAATGCTATATTTGGCACTGTTGGTCCACACCTTAGTGAAAAAAATACTTTTGCCACCCAAATACCCCTTCACATCCAACAAATAGAAAAGGCTGGAAATACTCAGCAGGTCTGGCAGCATCTGTGCAGAAGGAAACAGTTAACTTTTCAGGCTGATGACTCTTCATCAGATCTGGGCAATGTTAGGAATGTAATAGGTTCAAAGTATGTCAAATGGGGAAGGATGGAAAAAGAACAAAAAAGGGAAGATCTGGGATAGGGCGGGAGACATGGAATAACAAAAAAGTTGCTGGGGCACAGCCAAAGGGAATAATAATGGGACAAGTTTAAAAAAAACAGAAGATGTGTCTAGAGGAGTTGTAAATGGCAGATGAACAGCTGCCATCCAAAAGTGAAGAACGATTATGAAACATGCAAAGAAAAGCAAAAGAGTCATTTAATGTTTCCCCATCTTCCACCCTGGTGTCCTACGCTAAACTAACTTTATCTACTTCAATGAACTTCCCTCCATCATAAAGATCCAAAGTGGGGATGTTTGCTTGATTGCACAGTGCCCAGATCCATTCGTAACTCCTCAGGTCCATGCCCACATGCACATGACCTAGACAACATTCAGGTTTGGCCTGATAAGTGGCAAAAAACATTTGTGCCACACAAGTGCTGGGGCAATGACCATCTCCAACAGAGAATCGAACCAACTCCCCATGATATTTCATGATATGGCCATCGCTGATTCCCCCGTCAACATCCTAGGGGTGACTACTGACCAGAAACTTAACTGGACCAGCCATATAAATACTGTGGCTACAAGTCAGAGGCTGGCAATTCTGCAGTGAGCAACTCAAATCCTGGCTCCCCAAAGTCTATTTACCATCTACACAAGGCACAGATCAGGAATGCGACGGAAAACTCTCCACTTGCTTCAACGAGTGCAACTCCAAAATCACTCAAGAAGCTGGACACCATCCAAGGAAAAGCAACACGCTTGATCGGCACCCCATGCACGACCTTAAACATTCACTCCCTCCACCACTACTACACAGTGGCACCTACAGGATGCAATGCAGCAACTCGCCAAGGCTCCTTTGACACCACCTTTCAAACCTGTGCCGTCTGGAGGAACAAGGGCAGCAGGTGCATAGGAATAGCATCTTGAAGATCCCCAAGTCACACCTGACTTGTAAATACATCCCATTCCTTCACTGCCTTTGAGTCAAAGTCCTGGAACTCCCTCTCTAAGAGCACTGAGAATCTACCTACATCACAATTAAACAACTAACTGGAGGAACAGGCTCCAAAAACATCCTGACCCTCAATGATGGGGGAAGACGAACACATCAGTTCAAAAGACAAAGCTGTAGCATCTACAATTTTCAGCCAGAAGCACCAAGTGGATGATCCATCTCGTCCTCTTCCTGATGTTCCAAGTATCACTGATGCCAGTCTTCAGCCAGTTCGATTCACTCCACGTGCAGTTCAAGGCAGCAGCTCACCACCACCTTCTCAAGGGCAATAAATGCTGGGCTTGCCAGCGATGCCGACCAAGGAATGTCCTCCTACTTTTTTTTTATTATTCAGAGAGGTCAGAGTGGAAATGGGACCAAGAATCAAAATGGCAAGTGACCAGAAGCTAAGGGTCACACTTGCAGACTGAAAGGAATTATTCAGCAAAGCAATCACACAATCTACATTTGGTTTCAAAGTAGAAGACACCAAATTGAGTAGCAAATACAGTATATTACAATATCTTTTCTTTCTTTACTTGTGTCACTGCCAACCTTTTTTCTCTTTTAACAGCATGGATGATGATGCTAGAAGCAAGGGAGGAAATAGTGGAGGCTGTGACTACAGGCATGGTACCAGAGGACTAGAAAACACCTAATGTTTTACCATTGTTTTAAAAAGGGGAAGATGGGATAGCCTGAATAATTAAAGGTCAGTCAGCAGTCAGTTTAACCTCAATGGTGGGAAAATTACTGGAAAAAATTCTGAGAGATAGTATTTATCGTCATTTAGAAAGGCACAGATTAATCAAGGGCAATCAGCATAGATTCGTTAAGGCAAGATCATGTCTGACTAACTCAATTGAACTTTTTGAGAAGGGAACAAGGAGGGCCGATGAGGGTAGCACATTTGATGTCGTCAACATGGATTTTAGCAAGGCTTTTGATAAGGTCCCACACAGCAAACTAGTCAGAAAAGTAAAAGGCCATGGGATCCAATGGGAAGTGGCAAGTTGGATCCAAAATTGGCTCAGTGGCAGGAAGCAAAGTGTAACAGGTGATGTTTGTTTTTACTTAAAGGCCGTTTCCAGCTAGACTCTTGCTTTTCATGGTTTATATCAATGATTTAGACTTAAATGTAGAGACCATGATTAAGTAACTTGCAGATGACACAAAAACTGACCATGTTGCTAGTGAGGAAGAAAGCTGTGGATTGCAAGAAGAAAATCAACTGATTGCTCAGGTGGGGAGAAAAGTGGCACTGATGCTGCCTGACCTGCTGAGTATTTCCAAATTTCCTCTTTTTTCCCCCCAATTTCCATCATCCACTTAATTTTGCTTTTGTATAACAAAAACAGCAGCTGGCAACTAATACTGCTGGTGAGGCCAGTAGTTATTACCCATTCCTCGAGAAGGCAATGGCAAGTCTACTTGACTCGCTGCAAAAAAAAAAAACCTGGAGCTGTGGTCCTCCATTTTAAACAAAAATCAAGAATCAAGAATAATTATTTTCTGTGGTTCCAATAATGTGAAATTGCAATTTTCAGAAAGATGAATTTCACATAATTTTTACAAAAAACAAGGCAGGCAGTGACTTGATTCAAATTCAGTTTCTTAAAGGTGCATTCATAGTGCAACTTAATTATTTACATTGCACAGGTTTAGTGTCAATTCAAAGCTGAAAATGTTTTCATACTGACACTCATGGCATTTTTGTACAAATTTAGCACTGGTACAAAGCATATACACCACGTACCGACCCTAATATTACACTGTAAATGCAATCTTAATTCCCTAAGGCAACAGAGGTGGTGGTGGTGGAAGTCACTAAACCAATTGTAGCAAACTTCTTAAATCATCCGAAATTGACAAGGGGAAATATGATCACCAAGATGCCCTGTTTTCTCTTCCAATTAATCCTTTTCCTGTTGGATTTTGCATCAGATGGTTGAAAATCTACAAGTAACAGTGTGTACTGGAGGAGACATGATACTATAACACATATAGCGTTTTAAATTTTCACTCAACCAAAAGCTCACTCGGGAAAAACACAACAGTATCCACTCATTAATCAGCTTTCAGCGAACCTGGGTTCAATCCCTACCAGAAGCACACCAAGTCCTCTGTAATTGAGAGGCAGACTAGAAAAATGGAAATTACATCCCATTTACAAGGTCAAGGCAGATCACTCAGCCGAGCATCTGGTGGCCAAATTGATATTGTTCATCTGATAACTTTTATAAGACTTTTCAGGAATCTAGATAGGGAAAAAGACAAACAACACAGTTTACTGGCTCCTCTTTAAATCCTTGGTAAAGGTGAGGACACCAGCAGTGAGATCTGTTTTATTCCAGACTAACATCATCTTTGCCAACTTGTGCAGGTCACATACAGGTGCTCTGAAAAATTATACACAACAGTTTTGATGGAGTGACTTGGTAAAGACTGTCTCCAACAATTGGGAAGTTATTGACAAGGAGGCATCAAGAGTGAGGAAAAAAATTAGAAGAAATGCAGAATTAAGAAGGAATACAATGTTTTGCCACTTGGAGTCATTAAGCAGAAACCATCACAACAGAAAAAAATAAATATTTGAAGCGGGGAGAACAAAACTGTGGGGAGGCTTGGGTACACAGATTAGTTTTAAATTGATCTAGCAAAAAAGGAGCTGGTGGAGATAATGGACTAAATGGCCTTTCTGCACTGTAAACCTGTTATCATGCAGGCCTTGCAAACTACATCCTGTTCCTTCCTCTACTCGAAATATCACATCTTCCACGCAATCCTATTGCTACCATAGTAAAAGCAGAAATTATTGAATGGGAGGCGGGGGAGTGGGTTGGTGACTGAATTCAGCTACTCACTAAATAAAACCGCAGACATCAGAGGAGCACTCTCACGTTGCGAAATACATTATAAATGCAAGAAAGTGTACCGTAAAAAAAAACACCAAGTAAGCTAAAAAGGGAGGCCATACCCCTGGAAAGAAGTGCCAATTCATGGTGAAGGGAACACAAGCTGCTGAAACTCGGGCACTCCAGAGGGGACATCAATCACTCTCCGCCCTGGGGTGTAGTACTACTCAAGCTTGTTACACTCAATTCAGAAGTTTCCGAATCTGCGGGACTCTTCTGGAACAACTAATTAACCACCTCTAACCTGGCCCGCTACTTCTCCGGGATATCAGGGAAGGCCCAGAACCTGTTACTCCTGTAGATGGTTTCCCGTGAACAGCTGCCGGGCCCCAGAGTATTCGACCCAAAAAATAACCTTCACCCCTCGACACAACTCACCGCCTCATGGCGGGCAAAGGCCTCAACACATCCGGCCGGGCATGTGGGCGCCGGTATTGATTTGAAAGGGGAGGGGAGGGGGGGGGGGGGGGCGAATCACCAGGGGCCAAGCCCCACCATCCTAATCCATCACCCGGCGCCGCGCTTTCCACAGGGCCCGGGGCCCCGCACTTACCGGTGGGGCCGGGAAGAGAGCTGCAGGAGGCGCCGCACACATTGCATATCCGCCCGCAACTTTTCACGCGGCCGCCGAGTTCAACCGGGGCCGCGCCGGCTCCCGGAATGGTTCGGAACCCCGGGCGGTCGAGGCGCCGCAATCTACTCACTTCAACCCGCCAGCGTCTCTTGAAAGGCCGTGTCCTGCCCAATGGCCCTCGATCTGCGGCTCCGGAGTGTCCGCGGGAGCGGGTCAAACAGTGGGGGAGGGGGCGGAGATGCGCAGCGCACGATCAAGAGCAGCACCAGCCTCGGGGGAACAGGCCGCTGACCCACAGCCACATGCGGTAATACTGATAATATCGGCCCTTACCGTGCGTGACATCACAATAAGAGTGATATCACCGCCTTATATACCGCCGTGCTGATGTCATCGCCAAAGATTCTTTATTCCATTCTCACAGAGTTAAGCTCACCAAGAACAACCTATTATTGGGAGGGGGGAGGGAGGTAAAAGTTTGACAATGATGGCTCTGGTAACAATGCTCCATAGGAAAAGCTCGGCATTTGAGCCAATACAGCTTCGTTCCATTCAAATCTTTGTCACCCACCATTGCTTCGCCCTAACGTTACACAACTCAATGTTCTCCAGATAAAATACCAGTATGGAAGGTCAATGAATCGTACCGCTGGTGTTTACACATAATTCATGCAGCATATGCCCGCCCCGAGCCTTGCTAAAATCTCCATTCACAGGTGCAGGATGCAAAGGATGAGGAAGGTTTGCGACAACTTCTTGCTGCTCTTCCAAGGCATCATATCTGCTCAGTGACCTTAGAATAGGATCACACTGTCCATTCATTTGCTTCAAGCCTTCTGCATTTTGGGGGGCGGGGGATCACAGGACAGCTAGCTTAGAGTTTCCACCCTTCAGCGGAAATCGGCGAAAGCAGCGCCAAAGATCGCGGAAACTTAAGCGCACGTTGTGTGAAGTATAAATCGAGTTTTGGCGATCTTTAACATTGGTTTAAAAAGTATCACTGGAAGACAGTCCAGTTGTTGAAGTGATGAACGTGGCGATTCTCTGCCAATTTGCGATTATTTGTGACAGTTCGAGAAAGCTCCTCAAATAAAGCTTGCTTTTTGGCACAAAGGCACGAATCGGCACATTATAAAAGATTTTAAATATTAAAAATATGCTTTGCAATTTTACAAAGGTCAGTGGAAAGGAAAGCTATTAGAGGAAGGTGGCAAATTAAACTTCCATGTTGGCTCTGACTCTATCGGGGATCGAGCCGGAGAATGGGACTGAAAACATAGCTCCTTGGATTCGATGGGCCGAAGCCTCCTTCTGTGCCGTGTATGACTCTTATGCTCAATAAAAGGAGAGAGGAATCAACTCGGAAAATAGAGGCCAGGTAGTGTTACTTCAGTTGTTAGTAAACTACCAGAGTAGACAATAGGAGATAAAATTATTGAGCTCTTGGAAACAAAAGACCTGATTAAGTCCAAATTAGTATGAATTTTGAAAAGGCAGGTCACCACTGTTGTTCACAACTTATTTTGACTTAGGAATCAAAAGCAGAGACTGGAATTTTCCAGGTCCTTTGGGGACGGGCTGAGCAGCAGGAAGGCTGGCAAAATGGTGCGGGAAAGCATCAGAGGGCATGCCCAACATCTTCCTGCTGCCATGCAGTGGGAAAGTTGGCAGATTGGCTGCCTGTCGGGAGGCCAATTGAGCCACTTAAGTGGCCAATTGAGGGCCACTTCCCGTCTCTGCGGGCATTTTGCCCACATTGGGAGGGCCCGCCGCTGCAAAGGGAGACCGCCAGGTGAAACCAGGCAGCTGCCCAGCAGGCTCTGGCATGAGGGCCCTCCTTTATGGACACTGCATGGTTCAGAGGGGCTTCCCCAGTGACAATAGCCACCCTTGCGGCAACGGTGCCACCGGCGTTCAATATGCCCCCCCTTCACCGGGGTCTGCCCTGCCTGGTCCCCCAAGCCCACTTACCTGTCTTCGAGCGCGTCCAGCCATTGAGGCACCCTCTCTCTGCAGCTTCAGCAATGGCCACCGCTAGCAGAGGTGCTGTTGAGGTTGTTGGTGTGCTGCTGTCCTTAATTGGATGGCGGGGCTGCCGCCAGCAAAATACCACCCCGGGTCCAACCAAAGTGGGGTCGCCTCCCGCTTTCAGCCCCTGCAACGGGGCTTCTGTCCTCTCCACAAAATCCAGCCCATAATTTCTAAACTGGACGATACCAATATTGGATGGATAGTCAACACTGAGGGGGACTGCAACAAATTACAAGACAGTAATAATCTTGAATAATGGGCATATAATTGGCAAATTAATTCCAAGACAGGTAAGTATTACATTTTGGTTAAGAAAACTAAAGAGGTCATATATTACTTGGAAAATAATCTCAAGTGGGGTAGAGGAGCCAAGGGATCTGGGAGTCCAAATACACAAATCATTAGAAGTTGCAACACAGGTCAATAAGGCCGTAACAGTAGCATACCAAGCACTAGGGTTTATTTCTAGAAAGACATAATTGAAGAGTAGAAAAGTTATGTTAATCTTGTATTGAACCTTGATCAGACCACACTGGGAGTACTGTTTGCAGCTGTGGTTGCCGTATTATAAAAAAGGCTATAGAGGCACTGGAGAGGGTGCAAAATTGATTTACAAGGATGGTACTAAAACTGCAAGGTTATACCAATCAGGAATGAATTAACAGTAAAGAGAAGGATGATAGGTAACCTAATAGAGGTCTTTAAAATAATAAAAGGTTTTGATAGAGTACACATGGAGAGAGTGTTTCCACTTGTGGGGAAGAGCAAAACTAGAGGCTGTGAATAAAGATAATCACCAAGAAATCATAGGGAGATCAGAAGAAACTTCTTTATGCAGAGAGTGGTGAGAATGTGGAACTCACAACCACAGGGAGTAGTTGAGACAAATGATATAGATTCATTTAAGGGGAAGCTAGATAATTATATGAGGGAGAAAGGAATCAAGGGTCATCATAAAGTCAGGTGAGGAAGGATTGGAGGAGGCTCAAATGAAGCATAAATGCCAACATGGATTGGTTGGGCTGAATGGTCTGACTCTGTGCTGTGTATTGTATGTAATTCCATATGATTCTATTTACCTTATAGAACATTTTGAAAAATTGATAGAGGGGATTGATAACCGAAATGCAGGTGTTGTGACTTACGTGACATTTCAAAAAGAATTCAACAAAATTCCACTTAAGAGACTTGTGACAAAGATGATGGTTGTGAAATTCATAGAAATAGAACCTTAGAAGCATAGAACCATAGAAAAGTAGCAACACAGAAAGAGGCCATTCAGCCCATCGTGTTTGCACCGGCTGAAAAAACTAGCTGCTCAACCTAATCCCACCTTCCAGCACCTGGTCCGTAGCCTTGCAGGTTACAGTATTCAGGTGCAGGTCCAGGTACCTTTTAAGTGAGTTAAGGGTTTCTGTCTCCACCACTGATCCGGGCAATGAATTCTAGACACCCACCATCCTCTGGGTGAAAAGGTTTTTCCTCATGTCCCCTCTAATCCTTCTACCTTAAATCCTTAAATCTCTGCCCCCTGGTAATTGACCTCTCTGCTAGGGGAAACAGGTCCTTCCTGTCTACTCTATCTAGGCCCCTCATAATTTTGTAGACCTCAATTAAGTCACCCCTTAGCCTCCTCTGTTCTAAGGAAAACAACCCTAGCCTATCCAATCTTTACTCATAGCTGCAATTTTCAAGCCCTGGCAACATTCTTGTAAATCTCCTCCGTACTCTCTCCACAGCAATTATGTCCTTCCTGTAATGTGGTGACCAGAACTGTATGCAATACTCCAGCAGTGGCCTAACCAGAGTTTTATACTGTTCCAGCATTACATCCCTGCTTTTGTATTCTATACCTCGGCCAATAAAGGAAAGCATTCCAAATGCCTTCTTCTCCACATTCTACCTGTCCTGCCACCTTCAGGGACCTGTGGACATGCACTCCAAGGTCTCAATATCCTCCCGTTTATTGTGTATTCCCTTGCTTTGTTTACCCTCCCCAAATGCATTACCTCACACTTGTCCGGATTGAATTCCATTTGCCACTTTTCCACCCACTCAACCAAACCATTAATATAATTCTGGAGTCTACAGCTATCCTCTTCACTCTCAACTTCATGGCCAATTTTTGTGTCATCTGCAAATTTCCCAATCATGCCTCCCACATTTAAGTACAAATCATTAATATATACCACAAACAGCAAGGGAGAGAACAAGGCTAAGGGAGTAAACCCAAACAGAAAATCCGGAGCGGAACCCCGAAGGCGGTCATGTGTCACCTTTGTCATGTTTCCGGCAGTTCCTGCAGCCATACCAATGCCAAACGTCGTGCTCTGCATTCCTTTGGACCCCACCAGGAAGGCCAAGAGGGGGGTTTTGACGCTTGGGCAACTCACAACCTCCATACATCCGCCCAGGCATGTGCCATGGAGAGGTCACTCCATAGTCGCCTCATAGCGACCAAAACAACACGAAGGCAGCAGTTACGGGTTATAAGTCCAGCTCAATTGGTGTAGAGATTGGGCGCCATGGGTTGCCTTTGTCGGTGGGAGAGGTCATCGCATCTCACTGGACAGCTACCGCCCGCCTCAAACTGGACAGCTCCCGGTCAGTAAGGTTCTGTCCCGCCACAGTCCACCTGCTTCAATGGGAGCTTGGAGCTCAGGGTCATTGCCCGACAAGTGGACTGCAACACCGCACCAAACAGCATGACAAAAAAAGGAAAGAAGGTACCAGCCCTTTGTTTTGCAAATTGGAACGTCAGAACTATGTGTCCTGGCCTGTCGGATGACCTTACACAAATCAACGATTCTCAGAAGACCGCCATCATTTACAACGAGCTCAGTAGACTCAATGTGGACATTGCAGCACTTCAGGAGACATGCCGCCCTGCGAGCGGATCTCTAAGAAAGCAAGACTACACTGTTGTATCCCAGTTGATATTAGGGTAGTTGAAATCCCCAACTATTATTGCCCTATTGTTTTTGCACACAGAAATTTCCCTACATATTTGTTCTTCTATCTCCCTCTCACTATTTGAGGGTCTTCAGTACACTCCTAGTAGTGTGGCTGCCACTTTTTTATTTCTGAGATCAACCTATATGACCTCATTTGATGATTCATTTGACATATCATCCCTCCTCACACCTGTAATTGGTTCTTTAACCAATAATGCTACACCCTCTCCTTTCTTATCCCCCTCTCTATCCTGCCTGAAAACTATATGTCCAGGGATGTTGAGCTACCAATTTTGCCCCTCTTTAAGCCCAGTTTCCATTATCGCAATGATATCATGCTGTCATGTGTCTATCTGTGCCCTTACCTCATCAGCTTTATTTACTATACTTCATGCATTTAAATAAATACCTTTCAACACTGCCAAATTCCTGTGCTGCACACTTTTTAACCTTTGCTTCTTCTGTCTTTCAGAGCCACTCGCTAATTTTCTGCCTCCTGTTCCCTGCCCTGAATTTGTCCTATTTGAAACTTCCCTCAGGTTCCCATCCCCCTGCCAATCTAGTTTAAACCATCTCCAACAGCACTAGCAAACCTTCCGGCTTGTACAGGTCCCACCTTCCGCAGAACCGGACCCAATGCCCCAGAAATCTGAAGCTCTCCCTCCTACACCACATCTTCAGCCACACATTCGTTTTGTGTATTCTCCTACTTCTATACTCACTAGCAGGTGACCTTGGGAGTAATCCGGAGATTACTACCTTTGAGATCTTGCTTGCTAATCTCTTTCCTAATTCCCTAAATAGCCTTCAGGACTTCATCCCTTTTTCTACCTATATCATTGGTACCAATGTGGACCATGACCTCTGGCTGTGCACCCTCGTCCTCCAGAATGCTCTGTAGCTGCTCGGCAATATCCATGACCCTTGCACCAGGGAGGCAACATACCATCCTGGAATCACGTCTGCAACCACAGAAATGCCTGTCTGTTCCCCTAACTATAGAATCCCCTACCACTATTGCTCTCCTGTCTTTTCTCCTCCCTCCCTGCACAGCTGAACTAGTACTCTGGTCACGATTGTCATTGCACTCTCCAGAGGAACCCTCTCTCCCATTGGTACTCAGAACTGAATACAGGTTAGAAAGTGGGATGCCCTCCGAGGTCTCCTGCACCTTGTCCTTCTTGTCTGTCTGGCAGCCACCCAGTCCCTCTCTGCCTGTGCTCTCTTAAGCTGTGGGGTGACCACCTCCTGAAACGTGTTATCCACGTAGCTCTCATCCTGGCGAATGCACCTCAGTGACTTCAGCTGCTCCTCAAGTTCCAAGATAGGGCGCTCAAGTTTCTGCATTTGGTGGCACTTTCTGCACATGTCGTTGTCCAGGACATGGGCAGGGTCTTGGAGTCCACACATGGCACAGGATGTGCATTCGACGGGCATGAGCAGCCCTACCATGCCTCGAATTATTTATTTACTGCACTAAAATTGCAAGTTAAATAATCACAATAAAATGGTTATAAATAAAATGAACAAACGGGTAACCACCTACTGACTACTGATATTTCAGCTTCTACTTATTAGATAGACTTAAATGTTAGCGACACAATAAAAACCAGCAGAAAAAATAAAATAAGAAAGTAAGAAAATACCCACCAGATACTCACTGACTAGCTCCCTGTGCCTCACCGCTCTCTCTCCCCTCTTGCACTGTTTGTAGCCCTGAAGTGTCACCCCACCAATCTCCTATTTGTTTCCCTATGATGTCCACTTACCAAAACTAAACTACTTTACCACTATTAAAATACCCTACCAATACTAAAATGTTACCAATAGTAGTAATAACCTCAGTAAACCCACAACCTCTACCAAATAGAAGGACAAGGGCAGCAAATGCATGGGAACAACACAACCTGCAAGTTCCCCTCCAAGTCACACACCATCCTGACTTGGAACTATATTGTCGTTCCTTCACTGTTGCTGGGTCAAAATCCTGGAACTCCCTTCCGAACCGCACTGTCGGTGTACCTACCTCACATGGACTGCAGCTGTTCAAGAAGGCAGCTCATTACCAACTTCTCAAGGGCAATTAGGGATGGGCAATAAATGCTGGCCTAGCCAGTGACACCCACATCCCATGAATGTATAAAAAAAGTAATAAACCTTATTGCTTTAAAATAAAACAGAACAGTAGACTCACCAGCTTTTCCCTTCTGCTTGTGTGCCTTAATTATAAGGTAGTTACATACATTTTAATTTTAAGTTTTTTTCTAATTTGTAGCTATTTACACACGCACCGTAACAGTCGTGTACTCACCCAGCTATTTACAGATACTCCCTAACAGCAGTTACTCACCAACCAATCACCTGATAGCTTTCCTGCAATGTTACTGTTCACTTTTTTTCAAACTCAGGCACACCTGGACTCCTGTCCACTGCTGTTCCGGAAGGTATTATTTAACTGCTTTATTTAACTGCTCGCCGCTCCGTGTTCCTCCCGCAGGAAATGGAGCCATATAGATGAAGAGATGGTTGGAAAGAAAGAAAAAATCTTACATTTTTGTAGCACCCGATCATATCCTCAGGACTTCCCAATGCACTTTACAGCCAACGTCTTACTGTTGAGGTGTGATCGCTTTTATTATGTCGGCATATACAGCAGCCATTTTGTACACAGCAAGATTCCACAAATAGCATTTAAGTGATTTTTAAAAATTATATATTGAGAGGATACGAACATCACACGCATTGCCCATTCCTAATTGCTGTTGAGAAGGTGGTGGTGAGCTGCCTTCTTGAACCACTGCAGTCCATGTGCTGAAGGTACTTGTAGAGTGCGTTAGGTGGGGATGAGCAGATCATCTGTTTTGGTGCTGTTGGCTGGGAGAAGAACATATTGCTCATGATACTTGCTAGCAGAATGGACAGATAGATGATAGATACAGTTCACAGTAGAGAAATGTGAAGTAATATATATTGGACTAAACTAGAGGGAAAGAAACTACATCTTAAGTGGAAATATCTTCAGAGAAACAAAGGGATTTTGCTATTCAAATACACAGATTATTAAAAGTGGCAGCATAAATAGACAGGGTCATTAAAAAGTAGACAGTATACATTTTTAATCTAACCTACCGAACAGAAGCGGAGCAGGTTTGGGTCAGATTCCTATTTTGCAATTGGGTGGGCTGTGAAAAGAAGATCTGACCAGAACTGCTGAATATGTTAAATTAAAATTACTCCCTTTATTGTTGTATCCAGAGGCATAGAATACAAAAGCAAGGAGGTAAGGTTAGTCACACCACATTTGAAGTACAAGGAACCAGTGTGAAGGAGGGGAAGGCAAGGCAGAGAAAGCAAATAGGAGGATGAGGGAGGGTGTGAAAGGCAAGTGGGAAGAAGAGGGGATGAAGTAATGAGGAGTCTTCAGGAGAAAGGGAATGAAAGAGCTACAGTGAATGAAGGATGGAGGACAGAGATATTTGATGAGGTGGATGAGGGAAAGGAAAGGGAGCAGGGAGGGGGAATGGGAGAAGGAAGATTGAGATAGAAAAGAAGGGGCAGAGGAAGGAAAGGGAGGAGGGGAGGGAACAAGGTTTGAAGGGAAGGGAGGATAAGGAAAACATGGAAGGGGAAAGAAATGCAAAGAAGGGAATGCTGTTCAGTGGATTTGTTCTCTGCCTGGGAAATTCTCTCAATGTGGAGACGGGGGTATTCCCAGGACCAGAAAATTCAGCCAGTGGGGTTGGCAGGGGCTGGGGGGTGTTGTGGTGGAGTGGTGCAGAGAAAGAGGAATCCAGAACAGTGGAGTAGGAGGATTAAGGCATGGGACAGTCAGCTATTGGGAGAGGACAATACTGACAAATGGATAGATGGAGGAAAAGTGCTGTGGATGAGAAAGACAGTTGGAGAAATGAGTTACTGTCCTACAGGTTTTTTCCCCTCATCAAAGCCTGCCAGAAGTGTTAGATATAGACATCTAATCCTCAGTATTTAGAAAAACAGAACTTGCTTCTATAACACCTTTCACACCCCCAGAGCATCCTAATGCACTTCACAGACAAAGTATTTTTTAAACTCCAATCACTGTTGTAATGTAGAGAACACAGCAGCCAATTTGCACACAGCAATATCCCAGAAACAGCAATGAAATAAATGCCCAGATAATTTGTTTTCGGGATGTTGGTAGGAAAATAAATATTGGCCAGGATGCCAGTAAATTGCCCCTGTTAGTCTCCAAATAGTGCCATGGGACCTTTTGCATCCACCTGAGAGGACCTTGCTTTATTGTCTCATCCAAAAGACACCGCATTGCAGCACTTCCTTACCTGGATTGTGCATACAAGCCCCAGAGTGGGGCTTGAACACATATCAATCTGACTTAAAGGCCAGAATGCTACCATTGAGCCAAAGCCTTAACATGATAAAGATCTCACTTATAAGATTCACCTAAATCCATTCCCATCTTGACTATCATTTGTGAGTTTTTTTGACCAGCTTCACTTATTTACAAAGTATTACAAAGTATTTACAGCACAGAAACAGGTCATTCGGTCCAACAAGCCCATGCTGGTGTTTGTGCTCCACAGAAGCCTCCTCCCACCCCTCTTTATCTAACCCCATCAACATATCCTTCTATTTCTTTCTCCCTCATGTGCTTATCCAGCTTCCTCTTGAATGCATCTAAGCTATTCAACTCAACAACTCCCTGTGGTAGGTGTTACACATTCTAAGCCACTCTCTGGGTAAAAAAGTTTCTCCTGAATTCCCTATTGAGTTTATTAGTGACTTTCATATTTTTATGAACCCTAGTTCAGGACTCACCCACAAATGGAAACATCTTCTCTATGTCTACCATATGAAATCCTTAAGTAATCCTGAAGATCTCTATCAGGTCACCCCTCAGTCTATAGTTTTCCAGCGAAAACAGCCTATGCCTGTTCAAACTTTCCTGAAAGATATAACCTCTCAGTTCCAGTATCATTCTAGTAAATCTTTTTTGCATCTTCCCCAGTGCCTCTGTATCCTTTTAATAATATGGAGACCAGAACTGTTCACAGTACTCCAAGTGTGGTGTAACCAAGGTTTTTTTCAAGTTTAACTAACTTCTCTGCTTTTCAATTCCATCCCTCTAGAAATGAATTCTAGTGCTTTGTTTTTTTATCTTTAGTGATTGGTGTATCTATACCCCCAGATCCCACTGTTCCTCTACCTCATTTAGACACTTATTTTCCAAGAAGTATGTGGTCGCCTTATTGTTCCTACCAAAATGGACTAGCTCACACTTATCCATATTGAAGTTTATTGTCGATTGCATGCCCATTCTCCAAGTTTATTATTTATAATATCACTCTGGAGGCTATGACATATTCTGAACTTAGGGCACTTGTGCAGCAAAAGCAATGGAAGTAATCATATTGGCCTGCATTTTGCAGTGAGAATAATGGTGAGGCTATCAGCGGTCACCATTATCAAGGAGTAAATCAGCCAGCAACTTTCAGTGTTCACACATGTGCAGTTAATTGCAGAAATCAGGAAGTTGTTGTCTGAGCTGCCCTGCTCCTTGAGAAGATTTGTTCCAACAGTATTTTGCTAAGAGATTTGGCATTCAAATACATGAAACATAGAAACATAGAAAATAGGAGCAGGAGTAGGCTATTCTGCCCTTCGAGCCTGCACCGCCATTCAATATGATCATGGCTGATCATCTAAATTCAGTACACTGTTCCCGCTTTCTCCCATATCCCTTGATTCCTTTACCCCTAAGAACTATACCTAAATCTTTCTTGAATATATTTAATGATTTGGCCTCAACTGCTTTCTGTGGTAGAGAATTCCACAGGTTCACCACTGTCTGGGTGAAGAAATCCCTCTTCATCTCAGTCCTAAATGGCTTACCCTGATCCTTAGACTGTGACCCCTAGTCCTGGACTGCCCCGCCATCGGGAACATCGTTCCTGCATCTAGTCTGTCCAGTCCTGTTAGAATTTTGTAGGTTTCTATGAGATCCCCTCTCATTCTTCTAAACTCTAGCGAAAACAAGCCTAATTGACCCAATCTCTCTTCATACGTCAGTCCTGCCATCCCAGGAATCAGTCTGGTGAACCTTCGCTGCACTCCCTCCATAGCAAGAATATCCTTCCTCAGATAAGAAGACCAAAACTGCACACAATACTCCAGATGTGGTCTCACCAAGGTCTTGTATAATTGCAACAAGAAATCCTTGCTCCTGTACTCGAATCCTCTCGCTATGAAGGCCAACATACCATTTGCCTTCTTAACTGCCTGCTGCACCTGCATGCTTACTTTCAGCGACTGGTGCACAAGGACACCCAGGTCTCGCTGCACCTCTCCCTTTCCCAATCTAGCACCATTCAGATAATAATCTGCCTTTCTGTTTTTGCCACCGAAGTGGATAACCTCACATTTATCCACATTATACTGCATCTGCCATGTATTTGCCCACTCACTCAACTTGTCCAAATCACACTGGAGCTTCTCTGCATCCTCCTCACAGCTCACACGCCCACCCGGCTTTGTGTCATCTACAAACTTGGATATATTACATTTAATTCTTTCATCTATATCATTAATATCTATTGTGAATAGCTGGGGTCCTAGCACTGATCCCTGTGGTACCCCACTAGTCACTGCCTGCCACTTGTAAAAAGATTCGTTTATTCTTACTCTTTGTTTCCTGTCTGCCAACCAGTTCTCTATCCATGTCAGTATCTTACCCCCAATCCCATGTGCTTTAATTTTGCACGCTAATCTCTTATGTGGGACCTTATCGAAAGCCTTCTGAACGTCCAAATACACCACATCCACTGGTTCTCCCTTATAGGAACATAGGAAGATAGGAACAGGAGTAGGCCATTCAGCCCCTCGAGCCTGTCCTGCCATTCAATGAGATCATGGCTGATCCGCGGCCTAACTCCATATACCTGCCTTTGGCCCATATCCCTTAATATCTTTGCTTAACAAAAATCTATCTATCTCAGATTTAAAATTAACAACTGTTCTAGCTTCAATTGCTGTTTGTGGGAGAGAGTTCCAAACCTCTACCATCCTTTGCATGAAGAAGTGCTTCCTAACATCTGTCCTGAACGGTCCAGCCCTAATTTTTAGACTATGCCCCCTAGTTTTAGAATCTCCAACCAGTGGAAATAGTTTATCTTTATCTAGCCTGTCTTTTCTTGTTAATATCTTGAAGACTTCGATCAGATCACCCCTAACCTTCTAAATTCTAGCGAATACAGGCCTAATTTGTGTAATCTCTCCTTGTAACTTAACCCCTGTAGTCCAGGTATCATTCTTGTAAACCTACGTTGCACTCCCTCCAAGGCCAATATATACTTCCTAAGGTGTGGTGCCCAGAACTGCTCACAGTACTCCAAGTGGGGTCTAACCAGGGTTTTGTACAGCTGCAGCATAACCTCTGTGTCTTTATACTCCAATCCTCTAGATATAAAGGCTAGCATTCCATTAGCCTTTTTGATTATTTTCTGCACTTGCTCGTGGCATTTTAAAGATCTATGCACCTGAACCCCCAAGTCTCTTTGGACATCCACTGTACTTAACCTCTTCCCATTTAGAAAGTACACTGCTCTAACCTTTTTTGATCTAAAATGGATAACCCCACACTTGCCCGCATTGAAATCCATCTGCCACAGTTTTGCCCATTCACCTAGTCTGTCAATATCTCCTTGCAATTTTATGTTATAATCTAGACTGTCTACACTGCCACCTAACTTTGTATCATCAGCAAATTTGGATATATGACTTACTATGCCATCATCCAAGTCGTTAATGAATAATGTGAATAATTGAGGCCCCAACACAGATCCCTGCAGGACACCACTAGTTACATCCGGCCAATCAGAGTACTTACCCATTATCCCCACTCTCTGTTGCCTACCACTCAACCAACTTCCTAACCATGTCAATAATTTGCCCTCAACTCCATGGGCTTCTACCTTAGTTAACAGTCTCTTATGTGGGACTTTATCAAATGCCTTTTGGAAGTCTACACAAATAACATCCATAGACATTCCCCTGTCTGCTACCTTATTCACCTCTTCAAAGAATTCAATAAGATTTGTCAGGCATGACCTTCCCATCGTGAATCTATGCTGGCTGTCCCTGATTAACTGAGATTTTTCTAGGTGTTTAGTACCCTATCCTTGATTATAGACTCCAGCAACTTGCCCACCACAGATGTCAGGCTAACAGGTCTGTAATTTCCTTGGTTCCCCCTTTCACCCTTCTTAAAAAGTGGAGTGACATGTGCAACTTTCCAATCCAGAGTGACTACTCCTGAATCTAGGGAACTCTGAAAGACTATAGTTAGGGCATCTACAATGTGCTCCCCTACTTCCTTTAACACCCTCGGATGGAAACTGTCAGGTCCTGGGGATTTCTCACTCTTTAGTTCCATTAATTTCCTTGTTACTGATGTTTTACTTACGTTAATTTTATTAAGTCCATGTCCCCTATCGGCTATTAATTTTTTCAGGACTTCCGGCAAGTTATCCTCCTTTTCAACTGTAAATACTGAGGCAAAGTAATTGTTCAACATGTCTGCCACTTCCCCATTATCAATGACAATATCTCTATTTTCAGCTTTTAGTGGGCCTATTATACTAGTGACATCCTCAAAAAATTCCAGTAGATTTGTCAAGCATGATTTCCCTTTCATAAATCCATGTGGACTTTGTCCAATCATGTCATTGTTTTCCAAGTGCTCTGCTATTGCATCTTTTATAATGGACTCTAGCATTTTCCACACTACTGATGTCAGGCTAACCGGTCTATAATTCCCTGTTTTCTCTCTGCCTCCTTTTTTAAATAGTGGGGTTACATTAGCTACCCTCCAATCCGTTGGAACTGTTCCAGAGTCTATAGAATTTTGAAAAATGACCAGCAATGCATCTACTATTTCAAGGGCCACTTCCTTAAGTACTCTGGAATGTAGATTATCCGGCCCTGGGGATTTATTGGCCTTCAATCCCATCAATTTCCCTAACACCATTTCCGTACTAATACTGATTTCATACAGTTCCTCCTTCTCATTAGACCGCATGTTTCCCAACATTTCTGGGAGGAAATTTGTGTCCTACTTTGCGAAGACAGAACCAAAGTAAGTATTTAATTGATCAGCCATTTCTTTGACCCCATTATAAATTCCCCCCTTTCTGACAGTCTTCACTAATCTTTTTCTCTTCACAAATCTATAGAAGCTTTTACAGTCAGTTTTTATGTTCTCTGCAAGCTTAATCTCATACTCTATTTTCCCCTTCTTAATCAATCCCTTTGTCCTCCTTTGCTGAATTCTAAACTGCTCCCAATCCTCAGGTTTGCTGCTTGTTCTGGCCATTTTATATTTCTCCTCCTTGGATCTAATATTATCCCTAATTTCTTTTGTAAGCCACGGTTGAGCCACCCTTCCTGTTTTATTTTTGCGCCAGACAGGAATGAACAATTGTTGTAATTCATCCATGTGCTCTTTAAATGCTAGAAAGGGTGTGAAGTTGCTGTACCTACCCACTAGATACAAAAAAACGTTTTTTAAAAATTTTATTTATTTAGAGATACAGCACTGAAACAGGCCCTTCGGCCCACCAAGTCTGTGCCGACCAACAACCACCCATTTATACTAACCCTACAGTCATCCCATATTCCCTGCCACCTACCTACACCAGGGGCAATTTACAATGGCCAATTTACCTATCATCTGCAAGTCTTTGGCTGTGGGAGGAAACCGGAGCACCCGGTGAAAACCCACGCGGTCACAGGGAGAACTTGCAACCTCCGCACAGACAGTACCCAGAATCGAACCCGGGTCCCTGGAGCTGTGAGGCTGTGGTGCTAACCACTGCGCCACTGTGCCGCCCCTAGTTTTCCTTCCTGTCTCTTATTTTTTTCTCTTATTCCCATCTTTCTTTCCATCTGTTTATTTTGCTTTCTCTACATGATTTGGCATTAAATTAAATGGCCTCAATTACACTTCCTGGCTTAGGCTCTGCCTGGCTCAGTAAGGATTCTTCAATGTGATTGGTTAGGAGATACAGAGTTGCTTGTCCTGCTCATGGAAGTCCCAGATTTCCCCTATAGAGGGCACCATGCTGTTTTAAATTTCCAATCTCTGCAAGTCCCATTGCAAAAGCCCATTTTAAGTCTGTAGGCAAGTTTAAGTTTAATGAACGGAGTGCGCTGTTAGTTCACTGCTGACCGCAAACCCCCCCCACCCCCACCTATATTATTTTCATGTGCCATCACAATGACAACGGTGTCATTAACCAGGTTTCGCTGACTTTCTTGGGTAACAAAGATATTCACATTTTTCTCATTTTAAAAAAAGCTATTAGTGTAATGTAAAGAATATGTTATTGCTGCAACATTATTTTCAGCCATGAATGGTATTTGTGAATTATCTGTTCATCTATGGAGATAATTAATGCACAATGGCTGGCAGCGATGTTGTTAATCACACTGCAGTGGCATAAGCAAAATGACGTGTAGTATAACAAAGTTACATTTGAAACAATATTTTTCCCTCAATGGGTACAAAAATAAGCAAAAACTAACAACAGTGCTAATTCATTGCACAAATTCACTTTCCTTATCTCAGTGTCCAGCTAATCCCACAAGATGAACAAACAAGCTCCAAACTAATCTTGATGGCTGGGTAAGTACCTGTACTAAAAGAAAGTGTGATACTGAGCTAGGAACATCTTGGATTTAATCCCCAAATTCAACTTGGCCAAATGGTAAATGCACAACAACTGGCCTTCATGCCCTTGGATTAATCGGGTATGCAACTGAGCAACTTGTCATAGAATTAGATTGATTCCTGAGATGACAGGGCTGTCCTATGAGGACAGATTGAGTAGATTGGATTAAATTCTTCAGAGTTTAGAAGAATGAGAGGTGATCACATTGAAACATATAGAATTCTTAGAGGGCTTGACAGGGTAGATGCTGAGAGGCTGTTTTTCCTGGTGGAGAGCCTAGAACTAGGGGGTCATGGTCTTGCGATAAGGGGTCAGTCATTTAGGACTAAGATGAAGAAATACATTTTCATTCACAGAGTTGTGAATCTTTGGAATTCTATACCCCAAAAGGCTGTGGATGGTCAGTTAAGACTGAGATCGATAGAGTTTTGGGGCAGTAAGAGAATCAATGGATTTGGGGATAGGCCAGGAAAGTTAAGTTGATGTAGTTCAGCCATGACCTTATTGAATGACTAAGCAAGCTCAAGGGACTGTAGGGCATACTCCTGTTCCCATTTCTTACATTAACCACAGAATGAGGTCACTTGGCCTTTTTTATCTGTGTCAGTTCTTTGCTAGAGCAATCTAAAATAAATCCCACTGCCCTGCTGTCTCATCATAGTGCTGTACCTTTCCCTATTTCAATTATTTGTCCAGTTTATGTTTAAACCACTCTGCATTCACTGCTCCCTGTGTCAAAGCATTTCATGCTTAAGAAAACCTTTGAGTAAAGAAATTTCTTCTATCGTCTTTCCTCACTCTCTTGCTGATAATCCTAAATTCATAACTCCTTATCATTTACTGCCCAAACAGAGGAAATTGTCAAATTTTGAGATTGTGCTTCCTTTTCCCAAGTCCAAACTAAGAGCAAAAGTGGGCCCAGGACTGACCACCTCCAATCCAAACAATACCCATTAACCCCTAAAACTTTGTTTCCTGTCAGTCAATTAACATTTGCTCTTGCATCACATACCACAAAATGCAGACCTGCCATAATGCTCATAATATTTCAAACTATAGAGTATCCTCTGCACAATATGTGATGTCATAGAATTATTATGTAATCAGCCTTGGATTATTGCTCACCAAACCCGTAATAAGAATGTCACAAGACATTTGGACCCTCAGTGAACATCGTTCTGTATCGAGAACATGGAGCACCTCGTCAATGCCAGGACAAAGAGCAACTAAAAATGAAACATAGAAATAGTACCTATTGTATTAAAAGCATATTTAGAAACACATTTTTTTTAAGAAAACAGATAATAGAAAATGAGTCCAAGGTTGCAGTTAAATCTTAACATTCAAATAATATTTAAGTGCTGTTTATGATGTCATTGAAAGCTTTCCATTAGATTACAGCCTTATGACTTTTTCCCTGCTATCTCTTGCTTGTCATTTTCAGAGCAGCTAATGTAGTAATCACGGCTCAGTACTGGAAAATTCATAATGTTACCAAATGGCAATTTTCTCTTGATAGATTCTACACTGGGGTAGGGGAGAAAGAGGAAATCCAAGCGGAAATCCAAGCGGAAACAATTCTCTTCTTTTACTATTAATCAGGAGATGTATTTTCCTGCTATTTTGGATTTAGCAGGACACAGGTTAAAATTTCACAACATAAGGATTGACCTGGAAAAACCACTGCAAGAAAAATGCGCTTTTATCTGCATTAGGTATTAATTGTTCAGACTGGCCAAGAGAGTGTGGGAAAATGGCGCACTGACACGGAACACAAAAGTCCGAGTGTATCAAGCCTGTGTCCTCAGTACCTTGCTCTAATGGCAGCGAGGCCTGGACAACATATGTCAGCCAAGAGCGACGTCTCAATTCACTCCATCTTCGCTGCTTCCGGAGAATACTTGGCATCAGGTGGCAGGACCGTATCTCCAACACAGAAGTCCTCGAGGCGGCCAACATCCCCAGCTTATACACACTACTGAGTCAGCGGCGCTTGAGATGGCTTGGCCATGTGAGCCGCATGGAAGATGGCAGGATCCCCAGAGACACATTGTACAGCGAGCTCGCCACTGGTATCAGACCCACCGGCCGTCCATGTCTCCGCTTTAAAGATGTCTGCAAACGCGACATGAAGTCCTGTGACATTGATCACAAGTCGTGGGAGTCAGTTGCCAGCGTTCGCCAGAGCTGGCGGGCAGCCATAAAGGCGGGGCTAAAGTGTGGCGAGTCGAAGAGACTTAGCAGTTGGCAGGTAAAAAGACAGAAGCGCAAGGGGAGAGCCAACTGTGTAACAGCCCCAACAAACAAATTTTTCTGCAGCACCTGTGGAAGAGCCTGTCACTCTAGAATTGGCCTTTATAGCCATTCCAGGCGCTGCTCCACACACCACTGACCACCTCCAGGCGCTTACCCATTGTCTCTCGAGATAAGGAGGCCAAAGAATCTCCTTACTACTCAAAACAGTACACACAGGGTTAATTAAAGTTACTTTGAGCTGTCTGCAAGGTACAGAAATACACATTTTTATTTTAACAGATGAAGATTGATTAACGTGTCCAGGTCTTGGGGGTCAATTTTAAACTAACATGCCTGTCAGGAAATCAAAGGGATTGACTGCAATGCTAGTCTTACACCACACCAGATTTTACTCACCATTGTAGTCATGTGGACAACGTGCAGGGGGGCGGTAGGGGGGGAAAACCAGTGTTGCACTTGATCCTGTGTGTTTCCCATCCAGCGAGTTAGGTTAAAATTGCCCTCCATGCTTTCTGTTGGAACAAAAAGATGGTTTTAATATGTTAATGAGTGCACAGGCTTTGGATTGTACCAGTTTTATAGCACCTTTAATGGCTGAAAAGGCAAAGTGTAAAGTTTCAACAATCACAGATATTCAAATGGACACAAACATTTGCCATTATTAACAACAACATGTATTTATACAGCACCTTTAATGCAATAGAACATCATCCCAAAGTGCTTCACAGGAGTGCTATAAAGCAAAATTTGACACCCAGCCACATACCAAAAGCTTGTTCAAAGAGGTATGTTTTAAGGAGCGCCTTAAAAGAGAGGTAGAGAAGCAGAGAGGTTTAGGGAGGGAATTCCAGAGTTTAGGGCCTTGGCAATCAAGCGGTCAAGCAATTAAAATCAAGGATGCTCAAGAGACTGGAATAAGAGAAGTGCAGCTACCTTAAATGGTTTCGGGGAGATCACAGAGATAGGGAGAGGCAAGGCCATTTGAAAATAAGGATGAGAATTTTAAAATTAAGACATTGCTTAACCTGGAGTCAATGTAGGTCAGTGAGCTCAGGGGTGATGGGTGAACAGGACTGAGTGTGAGTTATAACATGGGTAGCAGTGTTTTGGATGAACTCAAGTTTACAGAGGGAGGCCAGCTAGGAGAGTACTGGAATACTCAGGCCTGGAGGTGATAAAGGCATGGACAAGGGTTTCAGCAGCAGATGAACTGAATGAATGGCTAACCATCTAATTTAACTATAGGAAATACAGTTTTTTGATACTGGGGTTTTTTAATTTTGCATATCTTCAAAGGATTTGAAATGATACATCTGTGGGTGAGTTAACATCAGAAGTCAAGTCTGCGGTCTTCAGCCAGCAGAGGATCTGATTGACACTGTGGGTGACACAAAAGCATGAAGCAACTGTTTTCAGGGATCAAGTTTTGTTGAAAGAGTTACAATTGATTTCAATACTTGTATTGTGAAGGATAACAAAGTTTATAAATATATTGTTTTATGCTGAATGCTGTGAATACTGTAATTTTTTGTTGGTTTATAAACTGAGTTTTGCTCTCATGCACACTTAATCTACCCACCAAAGACAAGAAAAACTGTATGATGCCACATGGTACAGATCTTTAAGCCAGTGTACAGTGGCAGGGAGTTTTTATTCGATCCTTGGGTCTTGCTATCAATTAACAAGGTATTAGGAAATACACTCTGGATGATAAAGGATGCAAGATTTGTTTAGAGGAATGGTTGGTGATGCTGAATCCCAGTCAAATACCTAGTGTAAAACATTAATATGTAATAACCACCAATTTACACTCTAAGTGAAAGAATTCAACATACTGAACAAAGTTGGAGCAAATAGATTCAACAAATGCAAAATCACAAATAGAACTTCAGTGAATACAAAAATGATATTTATTGAACACCAACACATAGCATCAGTCAGGGGAAGCCATTAATTTGAGGTTTGCCATGTTAATTGCTGTGCCTCTCTACCATCTAAACTGCTTTATTCCTTTATCATTTCATCACAAGATTTGAGTAATACATGGAACATTTTTCTTTCATGAGAAATACTATTTCTCCAGCTTCTGGTTTCTGTGCACATGCCCATCATGGATACATTTGTAAAATCTGACCTGCAGGCTTAGTGTGATGGGTTTTTAAGCAAGTTTAGTAGTGTTTCCAGCCTCTGTTCTCAAAATGGAAAACCAGTTAGATTCTATAGAGATTTGAATGTATGGTGTTAACTGACTGAACAAAGCAAGTACTAACCTGCAGTATTTTCTAGACAGAGGAAGATTTTCTTTGCTGAAGTTGATGACCTGACCAACTGAATCCAGGAGGCCGAAAGACATGATCATTATTGTGCTAACGCCACCAAAGGAGGGAACCAACTTAAAAATTCTTCTCTAAATTCCTCTCTCAGCTCCCAGAACTGTGGGAACCTGAAAAGCACAAGATCAAGCTTCATTGATGTTCAAGCTTACAAACCCTCAGCATGTTCGTTGCTGTTTTTTCAGTTTCTTTCAAACAAAGGAACACACTTTTAACAGGCTTGAGAATACTCAACTCAGGACAGGAGAGACGGATCTCCTACTACATTGATCATTCCCTCACACTTCACCTGCTAAGATGATTTGACATAATCAAGCAAGTCTTACAAAATCAAGATATTGAATACAAGCTGCCCACCATAAAACACACCTACCTCCACTGCTATTATCTTTTTAATTTAGAAAGGAATCCTTTGGGTACTCACTATAACTGTTGATCAAACTTTCCACACTTCATCATCAGTTCCTTCTTGACACAATCTATTTCCCTTAATTTGAAATTGGTTACTTTGAATTGCTGGATAATGTAACTAATTTTCACCCAAGAGCAACTTTGAATGATGAGGAATATACCATAAATCCACCATCAACCAGTATGAAATACCCAGTTTGGTCTGCTCTTTATTTCCACAAATGTGGATGCAACTTCTGTGGGTACCTCACTGCCAGGGCTGGTGACCATTTCCCAGAATCAGTGAGCACCTTCAATCAGGTAAGAGTCTCCATTCATGTAATGTTGTGAGTCTGGATGCTACTTCACCTTATTGAAATTGACAACAGTTTGGTAATTATTTCTTGTGGTTTTGTAAAATAAATTAGTCAATTTCATGAGTATTTTTCTGTTCCTGTTTGTGCACCTGGTTAAGTTGATTTTGCCGATAATTTTGTATTTTTTTTGCCAATTTTCTTCCTCCTCCTCTTCTGAAAATGTTGACTTCTGCGGGTATACAATTCCATTGGCATCAAGCATTTACCAGTAGCTCATCCAAGTGATCATAATTCATACCTGAACCAAATTTTTGAAGGGCAGTTCAACTATGGGAGGCGTCAGAATTCAACCTGCTCATCTCACCTGATAGCCACATATATACCTTTACAGCAATTATCACTGGATCACAATCAGAAGAACCCCACCTGCTGTGCAAACTTTCAGCCATTCTAATGTAACTTCCAGACTCAACTGTTCCAATGATCTCCTGGCTGGCCTCCCACCTTATCTAAAATTCAACTCTGCTATGCCCTGTTTATCCATTACCTCTGGGCTCATTGACCTACATTGTCTCCAGTTTATCCAATGTCTCCAGTTTAAAATTCTCATCCTCATGTTCCATTCCCTTCTTGGCCTTGACCCTCCCTTACTCGGTTACCTCCTTTAGTTCTACAACCCCCTAAGAACTCCACATTCCTCCAACTCTGCTCTCTTGAGCCTCCCACACTACCATTGCTCCACTACTGCTGGCCATACCTTCAGCTATCGAGGCCTTACGCTCTGGAATTATCTCACAAAACCTTCACCTCATCTTCCCCAAAACTCACCTTTGATGAAGTTTTTGGCCACCCATTAATAATATATCCTTCTTTCACTTGACGTCCAGAGAGGTGCAAGAACTATACAGTAGTTATAATGGGGGACTTTAATTACCCTAATTATCGACTGGGATAGTAGTAGTGTAAAAGGCAGAGGGGGGAAGAGTTCATGAAGTTCAGGAGAATTTTCTAGATCAGTATGTTTCTGGCCCAATGAGGAAGGAGGCATTGCTGAATCTGGTTCTGGGGAATGATGTGGATCAAGGGTCAGTAGGGGAACATTAGGGGACAGTGATCATTGTATCATAAGGTTTAGGTTGGCTATGGAAAAGACAAGGAGCAAACCAAAACACAAATAATTAATTGGGGGAGGGCCAACTTCAATAGGGTGAGAACAGATTTGGCCCAGGTAAGTTGGAATCAAAGATTGGCAGGCAAAACGATAATGGAACAATGGGCAGCCTTTAAAGAGGAGATAGTTTGGGTACAGTAGAAGGTCATTCCCAAAAGGAAGAAAGGTAAGACAAACAAAGCCAGAGCTCCCTAGATGACGAAAGAGGTAGAGATTAAGATGAAGCAGAAAAAGGATACATATCACAGATGTCAGGTGGATAATACAATTGAGAACCAGGCTGAATATAGAGGGTTCAGAGGGGAAGTGAAAAAGAAATGAGAAGCAAAGAGAGAGGGTTGGATTTTGATCTGAAGATGGAGGTCCTGGTGGGAGCCTGGAAGGTGGGGGGATAGCCAGCCTCGGCTCGCTGTCGGGTCCCATTGCAATTCTATGGCAGGCAGGCAATTAACTGCCTGTAGAAGGGGACTCAATCCCTTTAAGGGATAAGCTCCTGCCTCCAAGAGCTGCTGGCTGTTCAGAAGGACGGCAGCTCTGCATTACTGGCAGTAGCAATGGGAGCAGTGGACACTGCTGGTACTGCAGGAGGCCCTGCAGCATCAAGGAGACCCTGGGACAGGTGAGTGGGATCAGGGTGACCAGGGCCATTCAGGCAGGCCCTGGTGACCGGGTGGGGATGGGGATAGTGAGGGGGCCGGAGGTGGTTCTTCCCAGAGGGATAGCGATTGCCCCCAAAGGATGGATACCCCAGCCCCACTAGGAGGCAGCCAGGTTTGACCTGGCTGTGTTGACCTGTGGCAGCGGGCCCCTCCACCTTCCATTAAATTGAGGAAGAGGCAGGAAGAGGCCCTTAAGTGGCCATTAATTGGCCACTTAAGGTCCTCAATTGGCCTGGGCGGGAAGGCCGTCCTCGGCCTTTCCTGCCCCAGACTAAATTGGAAGGCACCGGAAAGACGACGAGCACTCCACCTCATGCCTTCCGACGCAGTTTTATGGCACCCCGCCCTCCGTTCCCATCCCAAGGGGGCCCCTAAAATTCAGCCTATAGTATGAGAAGAGACTGGCTGTAACATAAAAGGGAATCCTAAAGTCTTCTGTAGGTACAAAAATAATAAAAGGGTTGTGAAAGGAGTGGAGCCGATTAGGGACCAAAAAGGGGATTTATGCATGCAGGCAGAGGGCATGGCTGAGGTACTAATGAATGTCTCTACCGGGGAGGATATGCTGTCCAAGTCATAGTAAAAGAGGAGGTAGTTGAGACACTTGATGGGCTAAAATGGATACAGAGGAGGTATTAGAAAGGCTGGCTGCACTTAAAGTTGGTAAGTCACCAGGACCAGATGAATGCATCAGAGAATATTGAGAGAAGGGTGGAAATTATGGAGACACTGGCCATTATCTTCCAATCCTCCTTTGATACAGGGGTAGTGCCAGAGGACTGGAGAAATGCAAATATTACACCCTTGTTCAAATAAAGGTGTAAGGATAAGCCCAACAACTACAGGCCAGTCAGTTTAACCTCGGTGGTGGGAAAGCTTTTAGAAACGATAATTCGGGACAAAATTAACAATTACTTGGACAAATGTGGATTAATTAAGGAAATCCAGCACAGAAATTTTCAGGGCAAATTGTGTTTAACTAAATTGATTTGAGTTTTTTGATGAGGTAACAGAGAGGGTTGATGTGGTGTACGTGGACTTCTAAAAGGTATTTGATAAAGTACCACATAACAGGCTTGTCAGCAAAATTAAAGCCCATGGAATAATGGGGACAGTAGCAGCATGGATACGAAGTTGGCTGAGTGACAGGAAACAGAGAGTGGTGGTGAACAGTTGTTTTTCAGACTGGAGGAAGGTATATATCAGGGTTCCCCAAGAGTCAGTACTAGGACTGTAGTATAAGGACATGTAAGGGTTAATGTTAGAGACAGTGAGAGCAACCCCTCCCATTGTAGAGATGATGATAAAATAGTCATATGGTAGTGGGCTTTGGGAGAGAAGAGATTAGCAGCACGAAGGATGTTTGCTAAGGAGGACTGAGAGTGTAAATGGTAATGTAGTAATATAATAGTTATTCGTTGACCTAATCTAGACTCCTAGACTTTTATCTACAACACCCTAGCTACGCTACTGTTACTAAAACATGTAACAAGGACCACTGCTTTGCTTGATATGTATTAATGACCTAGAGTTGGGTTTGCAGGGCACAATTTCAAAACTTGGAATTATTGTGAACTGTGAGGAGGATCGTGATAAACTTCAAGAGGACATAGACAGGCTGGTGGAATGGGCAGACACGTGGCAAATAAAATTTAATGCAGAGAAGTGTGAAGTGATTCATTTTGGTAGGAAGAACGAGGAGAGGCAATATAAAATAAAGGATACAATTCTAAAGGGGTGCAGGATTAGATGGAGCTGGGGGTATATGTGCACAAACCATTTAAGGTGGCAGGGCAGTTGAGAAAGTGGTCAATAAAGCATATGGGATCCTGGCCTTTATAGTCACAAAGTGTATAAAAGAAAGGAGGTTATGGTGAACCTTTATAAAACACTGCTTTGGCTTCAACTGGTGTATTGTGTCCAATTCTGGCACCACACTTGAGGAAGGATGTGAAGACATTAGAGAGGGTGCAGAAAAGATTTAGGAGAATGGTTCCAGGGATGAGAGACTTCAGTGAAATAGATAGATTGGAGAAACTGTGGCTGTTCTCCTTGGAGAAGATTGAGAGGGGATTTGATGGAGTTGTTCAAAATCATGAGGTGTCTAGACAGAGTAGATAGGGAAAAACTGTTCCCATTGGCAGAAGGTCAAGAACCAGAGGACACCAATTTAAGGTGATTGGCAAAAGAAGCAATGGTGACATGAGAAAAAACTTTTTATGCAGGGAGTGTTTAGGTTCTGGAATGCCCTACCTGAGAGCGTGGTGGAGGCAGATTTAATCCAGCCTTTCAAAAGAGAATTGGATAATTATCTTGAGAAAAAAATTGCAGGGCAACAGGGAAAGGCAGGGGAATGGGACTGGGTGAGCTGCTCTTGCAGAGAGCTGACCCAAACAAGACAGGCCAAATGGCCTCCTTCTGTGCTAGAACCATTCTATGATTCTTGTTTGATTCCCCTTCAATAACAAGTGGGGAAGTTTTCAACCCCTCAACTTAATGCAGACACAGAAACAATTCTCCTCCGAGTAAGAAAGAGAACACAAATGCTGCTTATATTCCAACAGGGAGAGGGGGATTATATAAAAACTAAAGTATATTAACAATTAAATAGAACCCTACATCTCAGCGACTAGCCGCCTTCGAGATAATATTTAAAGCTGTCCGTTTTGCTTTCGAAAACAGTTTAATGGTGGCGGGGGTCGGGAAAGAGGCTGCTAAACCAATGTCGTCCATGCCACATCCGGGTAAATATTCCCTCATCAACATGGCTGCTGGCGAGCCCAGCCCTTCGTCTCTGCGCCGCCGCAGTACCAACCCGCCCGACATGCCCCGCGGCTGAACCCGATACCGACCAACCGGCTAAAGTAAAAGCAAAAAGCTGCAGATGGTGGAAATCTAAAGACGTTCTGGAAATATTCAGCAGGTCTAGTAGCATCAGTGGCGAGTAAAGCTGAGGTCACGTTTTGGGTCAGTGATCCTTAATTCAGGACAGACCAATCGGAAACGAGAGCAAGGCACTGGCGTGGTCTGATTGGATAAAGCTTACGGAAGCGCAATTTTTGAATATGCGGCTGCTGGCAGGCTCGGGACGGTCGGTCGGTGGAGTTGGCTGTCGCTGATGGTCTGTGGCAATTTGGGCGGCTGGGAAATCATTTTTGGAGACTTTCAGCAAAAGATCTGTTAACTTTCTTTCCGTTTTGGTAAGATTAATTGTGGCTCGTGTCTAAAAACATTTGATACAGCGCCTCCTGGTCTGAAATGATTAATTGAGGTTCCATGTCCACGACTGTCTTTGGTGGTGTTTTCGAGTACTTGTTATTGAGCTTGTTCAAAGTCTGAAGTAAGGGTAGTGCTTGTTTCATAAGTTAAAAGGTGAATGTTTCCCCATACCTTTCACCACTATCATTTTTAATAAATTGACAATTGTAGCCAGGTCTCTTATTGAAGTTTGTATTTTTAAAAGGCTGAAGTCTCATTCTGGGGCGCATGTTCAATTTTGTCTCCTTTCTTCCACCCTCCCCCCCCCCCCCCCCCCCCCTTTCTTGGCCATAACCTTGGCTCCAAATATGATTTATTAGTGGTCTATAGTTTGTTCATAAACATCAGTTTGTGGCTGTATAAACAGATCAGCAACATTGGCAAATTTTCTGTAACTGGAATCCTAGAGGGATTTTAAATTTGCCAGTAACGTTTTTCTTTTCCCATGGCGATGTGCGTCCATTTTAAAAAGTTTGAAGCTCCTTTTATTGCGAAATGCTTAATGCCATGTTTTGATAACTTCCGGAGAAACGAATTTTTTACGTTGTGCCGTTTGCTACCTAAATATTTGCATAAGAAACCCAGAGAGTAGATACTTGTTTTCGGGACAGTTTTTTGGAGCAATACGTTGTGGAGTCAACTAGGAATAAAGCAAAAATAAAAACCAAGTGCTGGAAATATTCAACCGGTCAGGCAGCATCTGTGGAGAGAAGCAGAGCCAGAATTTATTTTCCGTCCATAATTGCCCTTGTCAAGATGGTGAGCTGTCACCTTGAACTGCTGCAGTCCATGTGGTGCAGGTATACCCACAGTTCTGTCAAGAAGGGAATTCCAGGTTTTTGACTGTGACAGTGAAGGAATGTCTATAGTTCCAAGACAGGATCTTGTGTGGCTTGGAGGGGAACTTGCAGGTGGTGTTCCCATGCATCTGTTGCCCTTGTCCTTCTAGGTGACAGAGGTTGCGGGTTTGTAAGGTGCTGTCGAAGGAGCCTTGGTGAGTTGCTGCAGTGCATCTTGTAGATGGTACACGCTGCTGCCACTGTGCATTGGTGGTGGAGGGAGTGAATGTTGGATGGGGTGCCAATCAAGTGGGCAGCTTTGGCTTGGATGGTGTTGAGCTTCTTCTGTTGTTGGAGATGCACCCATCCAGGCGAGTGGAGAGTATTCCATCACACTCCTGACTTGTGCCTTGGAGATGGTGGGCAGGCCTTGGAGAGTTAGGAGATGAGTGCTGCACATGAAATTGCCACATGATGCTGAGAGTTGTTTTTGATATTGGCGCCTGTTGTCAAGCTGCTGTAGCAACTGGTCGTCATGGTAGTGCATGCCAATCCACAGGATGTGTCGTCGCCATTTCCCTCTTTTGCATGCTAGTGACTCCCAAATGCAATAGTCAGTCAACATTTGGGGCCTTCATGTCACCCTTATAAGCATCCTTGAAGCAGAGCTTTGAGTGCCCTACTAGTTGTCTGTCCACAGCTACCTGCCCATACAGAAGGTCCTTGGGTAAGCGACTGTTCTCCATTCTGCGGTCAAGATTATGGTATTTTATATCCATTAATAGCAGATAGGTGCCTTTGAATTATATTGCTGAGGTTTTTCAATAGATAAAAATAATTGTCTGCATTAATGTGCAATTAATTCACCTCACAAAGGAAGCATATATAGAAGTAACAACTAAATGCCAAGAGGCTGAAAGGCTTTTGAAAAAATCATGTGAATTTATATAATGCCTTTCACGACTACCAATGAAGTACTTTTGAAGTGTAGCTACTGTTGGTCGGTGTAGGAAACGCAGCAATTTGTACACAGCAAGCTCCCACAAACAGCAATGTGATGATACCCAGCTAATCTTTTGCAGTGTTGCTTGAGGGATAAATATTGGCCTGGCAGTGCCATGGGATCTTTTTCATCTACCTAAGAGGGCAGACAGAGCCTCAATTTAGCATCTCATCTGCAAGACAACACCTCCAACAGTGCAGCATTCTCTCTGTACTGCACTGGAGTTTTAAGTCCTGAAGTGGTTCTTGAACCTACTTGGTAAATTATTGATGAATTGTTCCAGGATGTGTAGGGAAAAAAAGCTTTCTTTGATAATTGATGTTGCATGTTGTGGAGTTATTGTAGTTATACAGAAGTCCAGTGGGGCTTGATATGCTCCGAACATGTGAGCTTGAAAACACACAGGTGGCAATTGTTTTTTGTATGATCTTTTAACTTGCATTTTGTATTGCTAGAAACAACTTTTTAGGAAGTTAAGAGACTAGCTCAGACCAGACAGGTTCTTTGTAATAAAGACAGAACATGTTGGAAAATACTCAGTAGGTCAAGCAATATATGTTGAGAGAGGAACAGTTAATATTCGGGTTGATTATCTTTCATGAGAATTGGTCAGAATGTGAGTTGTTTAGGAAAGCACAATGGGAATTCTGAAGTGTGAATTGCTGGAGCCATCACATTCAATCATCGAGATTCTCACCACTGTCAGATTAGCTATCCATTTAGTATTGATGACAGAAATGAGCCTTCTGTCGCAGAGAGTTGATCTGGGAGGTGCAGTTGTCCTTTACTTTCAGCATGATGTCAAAGGGTAGTCAACATTCAATGTCTGCCTTGTATTCAGCAGCTGAAGAATTGTTTTTTTTTGATAAAAGTTGGGTCAGATTTGAAGCTACAGCAAATTAATGTCTGATATCTGTTTCGAGAGAAAACAAATAGCTCTTTGCTGTTTTATGTACTGGAGAGGGGACGGGAGTGAAGTGTATGATTCACTGTTTACCTGTTTTATTTAAATCATTTGTTGATTCAGAGCTTGAGCCTCAAAATGGTGAAAGAGACCACGATTACATGGCATTTACAAGAGAAAATATTGCTGGTGCTGGAAATCTGAAATAAAACAAAATGCCAGAAATATTCTGCAGGTCTGGTAGAATCTGTAGTAAAGAAAACAGTTAACGTTTCAAGTCTTCACCAGTTCTGATGAAAGGTCACAGACCTGAAATGTTAACTGTTTGTTTTTCTTTCCACAGATGCTGTCAGACCTGCTGACTATTTCCAGCATTTTACGTGGCACATAAGAATATAAGAAATAGGAGCAGGAGTAGACAATTCAGCCCATTGAGCCTCCTCTGCCATTCAATATGATCATGGCTGATCTGATTGTGGCCTTAACTCCACTTTCCTGCCTGTCCCCCATAACTCTTGACTCCCTTGTAAATCAAAAATCTGTCTAACTCAGCCTTGAATATATTCCAAGACCCAGCTTCCACTGCTGTCTGGGGAACAGAATTCCAATGATTAACGACCCTCAGAGAAGAAATTCCTCCTAGCCTAAAACCGAGACCCCTTATTTTGAAACTGTGTCCTAGTTCTAGATTTCCCCCACGAGGGGCAACATTCTGCAACATCTACCCTGTCAAACCCGCTCAGAATTTTATACTTTTCAATAAGATCACTTCTCATTCTTCTAAACTCGGTTGAGTATAGGCCCAACCTGTTCAACCTTTCCTGTTAAGACAATCCCTTCATCTCAGGAATCAGCCTAGTGAACCTTCTCTGATCTGCTTCCAATGCAAGTACATCTCTCTTTAAATGAGTTGTAGCAAGAATTCCTTACTTTTATACTCCATTCCCCTTGTAATAAATGTCAACATTCCATTGCCTTCCTAGTTACTTGCTGTACCTGCATGCTAACTTTTCGTGACTCGTGTGCAAGGACACCAAAATCCCTCTGTACCACAGCATTCTGCAGTCTCTCTCCGTTTTAAATAATCTACTTTTCTATTCCTCCTGCCAAAGTGGACAACCTCACATTTTCCCATTTTATTACTCCATCTGCCAAATTTTTGCCTGCTCACTGAACCTATTTATATCTCTCTTTTGCAGACACTTTGTCCTCCTCACAACTTGTTTTTCTACCTTTCTTTGTATCATCTACAAATTTGGCTACAGCATACACTGTCCCTTCATCTAAGTCATTAACAGAGATTGCAAACAGTTGAGGCCCCAGCACTGATCAGTGTAGCACACCACTAGTTACAGTTTGCCAACCTGAAAATGCCCCATTTATCCCGACTTTCTGTTTCCTGTTAGTTAGCTAATCCTCAACCCATGCTAATATATTTCCCCAACGCCATGAGCTCTTAACTTGTGCAGTAACCTTTTTATGTGGCATCTTATCGAATGCCTTTTGGAAATCCAAATACATTACATCTACTCATTCCCCTTTATCTACCCTGCTTGTTAAATCCTCAAAAATTCTAATAAATTTGTGAACCACCATTTCCCTTTCATAATGCAATCAGGTCGAGTCAAGATGGTTTTATGATTTTCTAAATGTCCTGCTACTACTTCCTTTAATAATGGATTCTAGCATTTTCCCAATGACAGATATTGGGCTAACTGGCCTATAGTTTCCTCCTTTTTGTTGCTTCCCCCTTCTCTTGAACAGAGGTGCTACATTTGCAGTTTTCAAATCTGCTGGGACCTTTCCAGAATCTAGGGAATTTTGCAAGATTGCAACCAACGCATCCACTATCTCTGCAGCCACTTCTTTTAAGACCCTAGGATGCAGGCCATCAGGTCCAGGGGACGTCCGCTTTAGTCCCATTAGTTTGCTTAGTACTTTTTCTCTAGTGATAGTGATTGCTCTCTCCCTTTTGACACTTGATTCTCTACTATCCTTGGAATACTTTTTGAGTCGTCTACTGTTAAGACGGATACAAAATACTTGGTCAAAGTCTGTAATTTCCTTGTTTTCCCATTATTAATTCCCCAGTCTCACCACCTAAGGGACCAATACTTGTTTTAGTTACACTCTTCCTTTTTTTTTATATATTTGTAGAAGCTTTTATGGTTTGTATTTATATTAGTTGTTACGATTGAGGCAGCAGCAATGCACTGTCAATTCAGTCCCATCACTTTGCAGCATATTAGTTTTCCCACCCAACCGGAAAACAGCCAAATTAAACACTCCAGTAAACCACCCCACCTCCACCCCAAGAATAAAACTGACCAAGCCAGGTATCTTTAGACAACAAATTAACTATTTATTAAAACTAAATCTTAAGCATAGGTTTATCTTCAGAATGTTTAAAGACCTTATAACTAATTCTTTCTCTCATTCAAAGATCAATGATTAACTTTTTAAAAAATGTTTTTTTTTAAATTAGCTGTTTCTTAAGAATAGATAAGTAACTGGGTTATATGTCTTTGTGGATTACGTTCCTGATGGGTGAGATTTGATGAGTCTTTTCTTGATAGGCATTCAAAGCACTTCGGCTGCAGCAGGTGTCCAAACAGTTCTTTCAACATAGTCTATGTTTGGATTTTAAAATTGGTAGATTTCAGTTGAAGCTTAACTGTGAATTCCAGAAAATACGACCGGTCAAGAGAGAGTCAATCTTGAAGCAAAGACTCCTTGGATTGGAAGTAAAAAAGGAATTTTGCTACTTCCAGCAATACTCTTCAAAAGGCAGTTTTTTCTCAAGCAACTAACACAGCCTGTGGCTCATGGTAGAATTTCTGCTGAGAGAATTCTCTTCTTTCAAGGCACACACGCTTTGCTGGTGTCTCTCAAAACTGGTTTTAGCTGAGGTTTTTTTTTTTTTACACCATTAGATTGAAACAACTGCGTTGTGCGGGTCACGTTGCCCGGATGGACAACAGTCACCTGCCCAAGTTTGTGTTGTATGGAGAGCTGACCACGGGTAAAAGGAACAGAGGGGCCCCATGCAAACTGTTCAAGGACTCCCTGAAGAAGTGCCTCTCTATGTGCCACATCAACCATCACCAGTGGGAAGCACAGGCCATAGATCGTGATGCCTGGAGATGCTACATCAGGAGGGCTACAGACGCCTTTGAGACTGAGCGAAGAACCAGCATGAAAGAGAAAAGGAGGAGAAGCATAAATCCAGTTTCCCCCAGCAGCAACTACACCTTCATTTGTACCCACCGTGGGAGAATCTGCCAGTCACGGATAGGCCTGACTAGCCACCAGCAGGCCTGCAACCAATGACTACAACCTTCCCAAAATCTTGTTCTGCGAAGAAATGCCAAGAGATTGAAACATTACACCATGTGACCACCTCACTCTCCTGCTGTTGCTGAGGTAGCAGGTGCAGCTGTGGCACACTGTTCAGAAATCTGAAACTTCTCTCTCGGTCTCTTAAAGGTACACTTTTTAAACAGGAGAACAAAATTGGTTCTGTGACAGTAGTTTACTCTCATACTCTAATTTCTCCCTTTTTTAGTCATCCTCTGATTTTCCCAATCTTCTAGCCTACCACGAATCTTTGTAGCATTGTACGCCTTTTTGTTCAATTTGATATCATCCTTAACTTCCTTAGTTAGCCACGGATGGTTCATCCTTCTCATAGAATACCATATACCTTTTATTGAGAGTTATGAAATGTCTCGTTAAATGTCTGCCACTGCTTATCCACCATCTTGCCTTTTAACTTATTTTCCCAGTCCACTTTAGCCAACTCTGTCTTCATACCCTTGTAATTGGTTTAGTTAAGTTTAAGACACTAGTTTCATCCCAAACTTCCATATTGTGATCACTCATTCCTAGAGGATCTTTTACTATTGGGTCAATTATTAATCCTGTCTCAATACACATTACCAGGTCTAAAATATCCTGCTCCCGGGTTGGTTCCAGAACACGTTCTATAATACTGTCCATAAGACACTTTTTATGAACTCATCCTTCAGGCTACCTTTCATAATATGATTTGTCCAATCTATATGAAGACTCAAATCACCCGCGATTATTGTGGTACCTTTCCTTCAAGCTCCGATTATTCTGTACGACTGACGTTGAGCTGACTGGCTGCTGGGTTTATCTGTCACTCACACCCTTGTTTGCAGAGAGCGAGAAGTAGTTGTCTTTACGCTGGGTTTACATTCGATATCCGATTTAACTCTCAGCAATGCAGATATCTAACTAAATAACCAACTGGTTTATTTAAAGCATATTAATATTAACAATGAACGGTCTTGCAGATTGTGGCACATGTCTTCGCAGCAGCCTCTGTTCTGAGAGACTGATGCAAAATGTCTCCCAGAAGCTTCCAAAAATCTCTCAATTCCACTTCTGCTCTCTAGCTCCACCCGGATGTTTAAGCAATCAAAGCTGATGAGTCAAACACTACCAGTGTTTTCTGGAACCACTCACATATATCTAAGGAGGGTTAAAAGATTGTGGTAGCCAGATCTTTGCTATCTCCACCCTTAATTCCCTCAGCAGTCTTGGATGCATCCCATGCAGACTGGGTGATTTTTCTACTTTTGAGTGCCAATGTTTTTAGTACCACCTCCAGCTATTTTTATCCTGTCCAATTTCTCTACTATGTCCTCCTTTACTGTGATTATAGGCAGCATCCTCTTTAGTGAAGACCAATGCAAAGTACTCATTTTGTACATCAACATTCCCTCTGTCTCTGCTAAGTTATGAAGAGAAAAAAAAACTTATGGACTCTTTAAGCTCACATATGAAGAGTGATCCCTCAGCTGAAGTACCAGAAGGTACCATGTGAATCAATGCCTTTGGGGGCGAATGAATAAAAGTTTCAGCAGTAGTTATTTCTGAAAACCAGGTCTAAGTAAGGAAACCTAGGATCCAGTTAATCAGAGGTTAATTGTTTGGTCAGGGAGCTTGAGACTGTTATGTGCTCATTTGGATCAGGTTGCAGCTCAGAAAAACCCAGCATCTTAACACTCTTATAACAAAAGTATGGCATTCAAAATATGATGTCTACACATGCTAGATGTATCTTTTTAATGTTTTAAACAACTGTTATCTTGCATACATTTGCACTTCCCATCTACAATCTTGTTTGGTCATCAAGTTTCCATTTCCAAATTCCAATGCTCACTCACTATATTAACTTGTCTCATTGTAATTAGAGCCTTCGGTGATATTTTAGCACCTAGGTTTAACGTCTCCAAGCTCTTGAGCATTTACATCAAAGGGCCTTCAAAGTCCGCTTTGCAAATTGCAATTGTTCTATTTTATAGGGTATAGAGGCACTGGAGAATGTGCAAAAAGGATTTACAAGGATGATACCAGAACCAAGAGGTTACAACAGACTGGGGCTGTTTTCCATAGAAAAGAGAAGACTGAAGGGTGACCTGATTGTGTATTTTTTAAGATTGATAGGGTTAGACATAGAGAAGATGTTTCCATTTGTGGGGGAGTCCAAAATTAGAGGATACAAATGCAAGATAGTTAGTAATCTATCCAGTAGGGAATTCAGGACAAATTTCTTTACTCTGTACTGTCATGAGTTTTTGTGTTATCTTAAGCAAAACAATGAGGTACGTGGATTCCAGTTCCTTGAAGATCTCTAGAAGGTTTATTAATAAGTAAACTAGTACATACAATACAGAACCAACTATATACAGAACCTTTGTCTAGGGTGTTGCTGTGCAGAGTGACGATGGCTTTGTCACACGACTACATCCGGGTACTTAGTTCATTAACATACTGAGTTCTTAAAGGGACATCATTCTTGGTGATCATACAATATCCCCTTTCTTTCCCAAGATATGTAAAAATGCATAACATTAGATAATATCTAAATTAGTTATACAGGGAAAGAGATTGTAAAATTTACAAGTATGAGGATAGGGATTGTGAAATGTACAAGTGGAGAAGCTTAGAATCCATATATCGTTTTGGTGCTTTGACAACTCTTCCAGATCTTGTTACGGTATAACCTTGTGGGAATATGGATATCACTTGGCTGTTTTTGGTTTGCAGACATGTTGTCAAGGTGATGTTCTGTCACTGTCAGTCATGCACCATTTTCATTCTCCCTTGTTTTTCAAGCAGTGTCTCCTGCATCTTGGAGAATTTGTGTCTCAGCTGTTTTTTCTGAAGTTTCTCCCTCTCTGCATTCAGTTTCTGTTGCTCTACCTTCAGCTTGCGAACATACTCTGTCGCTTTTCTCAGGAGGACTACTTTTGAGGCCTTATCGCTCTTGGAAAGTTCCGGCACCTCCTCTCAAAGCCAACAGACAATGTTTCAACTCATTCCTCCTCTGCTTCTTCTAATCCTCTACATCTGAAGGCCTAGGGCTTAAGCTCGAGGACTTGTTGGGGGAGGAGTACTTGGCCTCCTGGAGCTACTTGTCTGTCTGGCTTGTTTTGGTTCTGGCGGTTCTCTAGAGAGCAGATGTGAGGGCGCAGCATAGTTGTGCTGTTGTTGGATTTCCAGACTGCACTATTTGATGCTGGCGAGAGTCTGCAAGCTGGTTCCGGTCCTTTTTGGAGATTTGTCCCTTGGCAATGTTCCCCACTGCCTGCCTTTGCTTCTCAATGGTTACTCTTCTGAGTTACTGCAGCGTGAAGAAACACTACCTGTTGATAAAGCACTTTCACAATCTGCATTTGGATCTTCATTCTCTTGGTGTGGTGTCTCTGAGTAGGAGCTGATACTCTCCAAACCAGAGCCACTGAGATCCTGGAAGAACTGTGACTCAATCTGACATCAGGGGGCTGGACACGTGGAGTGCATCCTCTCTGTGCAGTATGGCATTGCCTTTGAAATCTCCCATGGCATCAAACCTGTCTGGGTACATTTGTTCTAAGTCCTGGACTGAGTCAATGCAGGTACCCTTGGTCTCTTCTGCAATGGGTATCTTGGTGATCTTGTGGATAGTTACAATGTTGAGGTCCTTGCATGCTGGTAGTCCTGCCACTGCTGGTCTGCTTGTGTCTACCAGGGAGGATATTTGTGGTTTCCATGCTGACTTGCCATAGTTGCATTGCATTGTTAGTATGTTGCTGCAAGGGATGGGTGACCCATTGTATGTAGATAACTTTGCATTTGTCAGTTGTATCATTGATTTCCAACAACTCCGGTACATATCCTTCAAGCTTCGGTTTGCTAGGATATTTGCACTAGTGTCTGTGTCAATCTTAGTCCTGAGTGTGTATTTACCAACTTTTTTTGGGCGCATGATAATAGTAGCAAAAGCTTCCAGTTGTTTGTGAATCTGACAATGCGTTGGTCAATGTTAAACGCCTGTTCGCCTTCTGGCTGAGAATCGCTCCATTCTGAGTCTTGACTCCGGTCTATCTCGCTGTGGACTTTGTGTATAGGCTTGCATTTATGCAGGTCTCTGGCGCTCTCCTTGCTGCTGTTGCCGTGCTGCTGCACTTGTCGTCTGTTAGTGTCCTATTGTGACTTCTGGCTGTGCCTTCGGAGCCAGATTTCTTGCATAGGCAGGCCCAGGTACTTCTGTACCGCCCACCTTGCACAGGTCTTGAAATGCAGGACAAACCACACTTACCATTCAGCTCACTTGCTTTTTGTGACCTGGTTACCATGCCAATACTGTGGACTACACCTATTGCTTGCAGATGCTGTTGTCCAGCTACAATGGCTTCGTATTTTCTGCCATCTAGCAGTGCATCAGTGCTCTGACCTTTTTCCTGAAGAGGTCTTATTGAAATGCTTCAATAGACGTTGAGACAGTTGCCAGCTCCATTATTAGCTCCAACAGATCAGTTTCTGAAAAATTGCATTCAGTGCCCTTGCTACGGCATCAACTGACGAATTGATCTATTGATTTCCTGTGGCTGTTGCCTGTAGGACATCAATTCCAGGTGATTAATTCTAAAATTCACGCTTGCCTGAAGCTGATTTTCTGGCACTTCCATATCTTTTGTGGGATCTTTCTGGTCTTCTTCAGCTCAGCCAGAGGTATTGATTCTGTATAACCCCTCATTTCCAACTACTACCAGTATTTTTACAGCCTGCTTCTCTAGTTCTGCAACCACTTGGTCTATGAAGCATAACTGCATTCTTTGTTTAAAAAGTCTGAACTTGGATAGAATATCAATAGTCTTCCGGTTCATGCTGGGAAATTTGATATCGATTTTTCTGTTCTTTTGCTTTCTGCTCTATTTAACTTTGTTCAGCACTGTACTTATTACTTTTCTATTCGTGGCTTAAAACTTGTTCTATTAACTCTGCACTGTTTCCCCCTTTAAGAAATTCTTTTCTTCAGGCTAGCTGCTTTTGACCGTCTAATAGATGCTCCTATGGAGCTTTTCTCCGTCTTCTAAGATAAGTAGCTTTCTATCGCTCTTTTCAGGTGCTAGTTTTCAAGTTTCTTTGCTGTTTTATCTGTGGTCTTCAAGCTTGTATCTTGTCTTTTCACTATCACTGCCACCATGTCGTGAGTCTTATCTTAAGTAACAGTGAGGTACGTGGATTCCAGTTTCTTGAAGATCTCTGGAAGGTTTATTAACCGCTAAACTAGTACATAAGGTACAGAGCAAACTATAAACAGAATCTTTGTCTAGGGTGTGGCTGTGCAGAGTAACTATGGCTTCAAGTCTCATGACTACATTCTGGTACTTAACACATTAGCATACTGAGTTCCTAAAGGGACATGACTCTGCTGTCAACCCATTTTGTAGAACAGGGCCCTCTAGAGGCGAGACTAAAGAACAACTAAGCTGGTCAACTCAGTTCATCAATGAACCTGTGGTCACTTCTGTGCTCACTGAACTTCCCCTTGGAGCAGTAAATATTTAAACCACCTTCAGGTGGTGGTTTTCTATACAGTTGCAGCAAGATGTGGAGTTTTTTGATTCAGTTTAAGTTACTGAATAAAAATCATGAACCATTGAAATTCTTTGTCAGGATACCTTTGCATCAATTCATACTTTTCATACTTTTTCATGTACATGTATCTCTGATTTTGGTGTAGAATAGGCTACTGGCTTTTTTTTGGGTCCAGAATCTGGCACGATCTCTATCCCAAGGATGCTGGATTTTGGATATTGAGTCTGTAGTTAGAATGGTTACAGCACAGAAGGAGGCCATTCAGCCCATCGTGTCGATGCCAGCTCTCTGCGAGAGCAACTCAACTCATCCCACTTTCCTGCCTTTTCCTCATAGCCCGACAATTTTTTTTTTCCTTCAGATAATTATCGAGTACCCTTTGAAAGCCTCAATTGCACCTGTCCCCACCATACTTTCAGGCAGTGCATCCAGATTCTAACACTTGCTGCATTTTTTTTTTTTCAATCCTGTTCGTCTTTTGCCATTCACATTAAATAGACGGGTATGCTGATAGGGTAGGAGGTGGTTCATATGAAGCATAAATAACAGCATACACCAGTTGGGCTGAATGGCCTATTTCTGTGCTGTAGACTCTGACCTGTTCCTGCCCTGTTAATTCTATGAAAACAAAATCACAGTATATAACTAAGGTCAGAATGTGTACTTTTATAATGGGGACTAAATTTAATCTGCATGCCCCAGTGCAATTATTCCCTTTTTTGTTGGAGAGACAACAGTTGGTCTTGACTCTCTGCAGGATCTTGGAAGTCTGATGTGTGCATAAGTCTGTAATGACGATGCAGATGGCAAGTTGAGGCCAAATCCTGGATCTTGTTCTTGATGTCTTGTGTATCATGAAAGCTCGGAGAGCATATGTGCCTGCTGTTAGACCAGCTGAAGGGCATCACTAGTCTTTCTACAGTGAGACACCTGCTACACATGGACACATTCCCTGAATGTCTCAGTCAGCCTTTCAGTCTATTTATTTCGCCGATAATCCTAATTACTGCAAACTGTGATCAGTGAACTTCAGTATTTCCAAAGCCTTTGTTCAAATCAATGAACAAGGTAATGAGCAACAGTTCTAATATGGATGCCTGTGGGGTTCCACTAGTGCAGATCTTTCGCCATTAATGACAGCCCTCTCTCAACACAATAATGCCAGATTTCTAAATGTCCCTCTGTTTTGTTGCTACTTACCCCTATGTTTGTAGGAACAGCAGGAGGCCATTCAGCCCCTGGAGCCTACTGAAACATTCAGTTAGATTATGACTGATCACCCCACCTTTGATCCATACCCCTTGATGCTCTTATCTAACAAAATAATCGATCACTGCCCTGAAAGCTCCAATTGTCCCAGAATTTATAGTCTTTGAGAGGAAATTTCAGATATCTACAGCCATTTGTGTGGTGAAAATGCTTCCTAATTTCCTTCCTAAATAGCCTAGCTTTAATTTTAAGGATATGTCCATTCATTCTTGATTTTTTTTTCCTCCACCAGATGAAATAGTTTATCTACCCTATTGAATCCTTTTTAACATTTTAAACACCTTTTGTGAGGTAAGGTGGGGGGGGGGTGGGAGAAGAGAGAATAAGAGAATTGTACAGGAAGTGCTCTGCCATCTACAGATCGGAAAAATACTGAGTAATTTGCAGTAGCAATCTTTGCATGTGGAAAACTCGCCTGTAGTTGGGAATAGCCCAGATTTGTACCATAGACAAGCCATGTGAAACTTGAGAATTTGCTAATATGAATTTCTCTCATGCAGGTCCTCTTGTAAACCAAAACTAAAAATGTCATTCCAAAGCTCTTTCAATAAAAAAGAAGAAAAGGGCAAGAATATTCAAGTGGTTATACGATGCAGGTAAGGAAACAATCCTCTTTTGTTACTAACTTTTTGTTTGACTCCAGTTTGTAAAGCAAACACATTGTGAAATGTGTATTTTTCCCCTATTGCTGTTAATAGCCTTAAGTAATTTGGGGGGGCAGTGGGGTGGAAGTAGAACAATGGTGGCGTTGATTTTTGCCAGCCATAAGTTTATGTAACTATTTTTTTAAATGGCTTCAAGTAGAAAAAAATCATATTGGAAAGTCCCAAGAAAGATGTTTTATAGGTTTTGCTGCTGGTAAAGCAAAATTTTGGCACAGCCATATAAACCAGAAAGTCTCAGATTTGACTCCGATCTATACTGAATTGGCCTTAATTCGGGTCGGACAACAGTAGAGGCTACAATTGGGCTCCGCACTCCTGGACTATGGACTTCACCAGGATTTCTGCTCTGGACTGCGATCCAGTGAGCCTTGCAGAGTATATGTATGTCCATATTGGATGAGAACTTGAACATGCTCAGCTGTGATGCCCCCATTGTGAATAGTCGACAATACTTTCTATCTGGGCTCAACTATGAAGAATGGGCACTTGTTTCAGGCACCAAGAGTGGCCAGAGTCTCTGGAACCATACTGCAGCGTGAGTCAGTGATAGACATCTTTTTGTTGGAATGCTGATGGTAACACATGTTAAAATGAATGAAAATCTAGGCCAATGTCCCTCTGGGAGAGGGAAGAAAAATTTCTGGCGGAACGGAGACGGTAAACCTCATTTGAGTACTTGAACTGTTCCCTACTTCCCACCTGTTAGCATCCAAGACTGAATTTCTTTTTGCTTGTGGTGTCATGTGGTTTGCAGTTCATATGTAGGGCTGAATTTTACCAGCCCCTCGACAGTGCAGGGGCCGATTTAAAAAATCTGTAGGGAGAGTCCTGCCTCAACCAGTGACGTCGAGAAGGGCTGGCCACATATTGCCGATGGCGGGGGGACCTTGGCGAGGCCCTCTGCTGCCTGGCGTGGGTCTCTCATCTCATGTAAATATATTTACCTGCAAGCGACGGCTGTCCCACATCAATTTTACGGCCTCTGTTCAGCCTTCGTGCGTCTTTGGAACTCCGTGGGGAGGGGAGAGGAATAAAATTTTTAGGGGTGGAGGAGTGGGGCAAATAATTTTGATTGGATGTGGGGATGGTAGGGAGGGGTTGAAAGGCAAAAGGTTGAAGGTTGGTGGTGGGGGTGGGAAGGTTCAGGTGTTTGAAAAAGCCAATTGTTCATTTTGGGCAATGAAATGACCGTGGCGGGGTGGGGGGAGAGAAAGGGCCTCCATCACTAGCTTTTATTTAATAAAATGTTCCCGTGATCCACTGTCATGCCAGCCCCCACCTGCCAAGAATGAGGCGCACATTATTTCGCCATGTTAACAATAAAACTTAAAATTGCTGCTGGGAAGAAAAGAGGGCCTGTCACAGGGAACTGCCAGACCCTTTGCCGGCAAGACCTTTTTTGCATACAAGCAGACAGTGTTGGAACAAAGGACCCAGTCCCTGCTTCCCCAATACACAAGACCTGGTCAGACAAGTTTAGTCACGTGACTAACTGACAGTTGGAGTTTCTTGAATTTGAACTTGCCACAGAGTTTGAAAAAAAACTCAAAGCTGTTTGCTCCTGGACTGAAAAGACATCTCTCCTATCTGCTCTCATCTCGCTCTCACCAGCTTCGGAAACCATTGAAGACGCACATGAACCCCAAGAGGGAAAAGTCTGCTACAGTAAACAAGGTTTAAGAAGAATACTGGGCCCCAATGAAAAGCAAGACTACTTACAAAATGACTACAGTGAACTTGAAGCACAATGATAGGAAACTCTTCTGATATTGCCTCAAGCCTTTTATTTTTTTCTTCTGCTAGCGTGGGGCGCGGTGTGTAGGTGTTAACCGCATTAGAGTTTAAATTTAATAAAATTTCATTTTTCTTCTTTAAACCAAGCCTGTTTATGCTCATTTCTTTGCCTTATAATTGGAAAGTGGTGAACAAGGATTCACCAAAGGAGGAGCTCAAAACAATATGTTTAAAAACATAAATCCTGTTACAATAAGACCAGGTGAAGGCTAAAAGGGACCCCTAGACACTTTTTTAAAAAAATTAATTCTACAGTCTTAAAGCCCTTTAAAAATGGCACCTGCACAGTGGCACTGGATGCCCTCACCTAGGGACGCATAGGCCACTCCCACTACGTCATCGGGGGTGGCTGCTCTGCCCCATCTATTTAAATGAGCCCCCGCGCATAATATCACTGGCTCCTCGGCGGCCCTTCCGTGTCAAGGCTGCGGAATTGAAAGCGCGCCAACGTGGAGGGTGGTGTGCGATTTTTAAAATTCAGCCCCTATCGTGGGAAATTTTTGTTTGAGTTGTACAGTGAATATTGCTACAGAACCGCATATAAAGTTTAAATCCACATTTCTATTCACTTGTATAAATCTCTAGTTGCTGATGTTGGGAACTTGGGATTGTGAGACTTTTCCACAAGTAAAACAAATGTTAAAACCAGGTCCTTTACAAACTTCTCGGCCCTCAAAATTCAAACAAACAGTAAAGAAATGTAATAAACTCAAGTAGGACAAAGTCGCCTGCAGTCAGAGTCGGGTTTTCAGAGCTCATGGGGCACAGTTTGGACAATTGCTTAAATGTACCTGGTTTGTAACCCACCTTTTTAATTTTGTCAGACAATTTGTATATTTTTTTTTTTGCACTAGTTCTAGGATGAACTATGTAAAATTCTTAATTTCACCTGACTGAAAATCTGGTTACCATTTAATATTGTATATAATGTGACCTACACACACAGGGGACTTGAGTTTTCTATTTAATTCTGACTTATTTTTTCTTTCTTCATTGAATTCTCTCCTACATCACCATCTCGTGGTGTGATCCCGTGAAGCTTTCTTTATTAGAACCAGTAGATGTAGTATACCTGGGTTTTCAAAAGGCATTTGGTAAGGTGACGCATAAAAGATTAATAGGCAAGGTAAGGGCTCATGGTGTTGGGGGTAATGGTGTTGGATAAAGGATTGATTAACAGACAGGGAGCAGAGAGTGGGCATAAATGGGGCATTTTCAAGTTGGCAGGTAGTGAATAGTGGGGTGCCGCAAAGATCAGTGCTGGGGCCTCAGCTATTTACGCTCCTATTAATGACTTGCATGAAGAGACAGAGAGTAATGTATCTAAGTTTGCTGATACAATGCTCGGTGGAAAAGTAAGCTGCGGAGAGGGTGTAGAGAGGCTGCAAAGAACTTTAGATAGATTAAATGAATGGGCAACAAGATGGCAAATGGAATATAATGTAGCGAAGTGTGAAGTTGTTCACTGGTCGTAAAAATACAAAAGCAGAATATTTTTTAAAAGGTGTGAAACTGGTAAGTGTTGTTCAGAGAGACTTGGGGGTACTTGTACAAGGAAAACACAATTAACATGCAGGTGTAGTAAGCTATTAGGAAGGCAAATGGCATATTGGCTTTTATTGCAGGGAATTGGAGTACAGGAATAAAGAAGTCTAACTAAAATTGTACAGGGCTTTGGTGACACCGAACCTGGAATACTTTGTGCACTTTTGGTCTCCACATTTAAGAAATGTAATACTTGCACTGGAGGCAGTGCAGCGCATATTTACTAAATTGATCCCTGGGGTGAGGGGGTTGTCCTGTGATAGGTTGAGTAAATTGGGCCCATATTCTCTGGAGTTTAGAAGAATAAGGTGATCTAATTGAGACATACAAGATTCTGAAGGGGCTTGATAGGGTAGAAGTTGAGAGATTGTTACTGCTGGTCAGGGAATCTAGAACATGGGGACATGGTCTCAGGATAAGGGGCCAATCATTCAGGACTGAGATGAGGAGAAATTACTACACTCAAAGGGTTGTAAATCTTTGGAATTCTCTACCCCAGGGGGTTGTGGATGCTCCATCACTGAATACATTTAAGGCTGGGATAGATAGATTTTTGGTCTCAAAGGGAATCGAGGGATATGGGGAGCGGGCAAGAAAGTGGAATTGAAGCCCGAGATCAGTCATGATTGTATTGAGTGGTGGAGCAGTCTTGATGGGCCACATGGTCTGCTTCTACTGCTATTTCTTGTGTTCTGATGCCTCTTGCTGGCGATTTCTACCTGTCCTAATCTGGCTGCCTCTTTGCAAACTTTCATGTTAAACTCAGTTGGCAAAGCAGCTACAGAAAAATGAAATTTAAAATGTAATTAAAAGGAGAAAAAAAAAAAGGAATGAAAATTATTGTCTGTCCCAGGAAACCACTTTTTTGTTTTAAGTTTATAAATCTAATGCTCATAAGTTTAAAATTGTCATATGTCTTGCTGTTAGTTCTCAGTAGCTGAAATCAGTAGATTTATCACTGTGGATAACTGGAGAAGGGATAGCAGGTGTTCCGTCATGATCAGTGTCCTTTCTGTTTACTTGCTGTTTTACGGTGCTGTCTTGTAGACGTGGAAAGCATCCTGTCATCTGGTTCCAAACTGCATTGGCTATGAACAGGACTAATTTTTAAGATGCATCTTTTTCTTTCCTCAGTAACTTAGCCAGTGTAAATATTGAAATGTCTCACAACATATTGTTTTCCACAGGCCTTTGAGTTTAGCAGAACGCAAGTCAAACTCCTCCAGTGTGGTTGACTGTGACCCTGTTAAAAAAGAAGTCGCTATACGTGCTTCTGGGCCAGGAAGTGAAAAAGGAGCCAAAAAGTATACGTTTGATATGGTAAGAACCTTGGCGTTTGCCTGTCATCCAGAAATAATCAAGAAAATGTCCAGAAGTGAATACATAACAATATATTTTTAATTTCAGGTGTTTGGACCCTCTGCAAAGCAAATTGATGTGTACAAAAGTGTGGTGTACCCCATCCTGGATGAAGTAATCCTGGGATATAACTGTACCATTTTTGCGTAAGTTGAGTAAATATCCAACATCCAAGTGGGAATTGTGAAATAAAGTTTCTCTGCTTCAGATGTTACCACTGGCTATTTTTAACTTCCCCAATAATTTGTATCTTTCAGTTGATCTCCTGTAATCACAGACATAATGTTTTCTTAATATTGTACTTTGTTATTCCGCTGTTCAATTATCTGTGCTACAGATTCATATTCAAGGTTTTGAATCTAGCATACCTCTGCCTTCTTGCACCTTTTTAAGGTATTGCACCTCAAGAATTCACCAGTCTGTAGGACGATGATGAGTAGAAATGAGGACTTATCTGTTACAGCGCTGACTGACTAAACATCAGTGTATCAGAAGTAGTTTCATTCAGGTGATATCCACCAATGAGCGAGCACCAGAAAACTGAACAACTAAAGCTTTTTCTCCCTTTCAAAAGCTACTTAAGCACCAGAAAACTGAATTGTTCAAATGCTTCAGTTTTCATCTGCCATTTTCTTCATTGCTCAGTTGAGAGCACACAGTTGGAAACAACACTTGTGTAATAGCCAATCTTAATCCTGTCTTCATTAGGAGTTAGCATGTACACCTTTTTCAGGTACGGCTTGTTCAGGAACTTGAACCCTTGCCAGCTTTTCCCACCCTGACCTCATGGGCTGGGCATTCAACTGAGGTCAGCTAGCTTGGCTCAAACCTGTGACTTCCAGACTATGTGATCTGGAGATCGATCACTGCAAGGGCTGTGAATGTTTGTTTCATGACAGGTGTTTAGAAACATCCTAACTTAATTTTTCCTTTTTTAAATTTGGCTCAGATATGGACAAACGGGTACTGGAAAGACCTTTACTATGGAAGGTGAAAGATCGCAAAAGGAGCAATACACCTGGGAAGAAGTAAGTGACAGAATGATTTGGTTTTAGATTTCTTTTTTATAGTTTATTGCCCTGTTCCTTTTTCAGTTGTGAAAAACTACGTATTTGAAATTTCGTCAAGCCACTGAATAACAGTTTCACGAAGAGAACTTTAAGTACTTTTTTGTAAATTAATGTCCATGCAGCTGACTTTTCTGATGTCTTCTTGAAATAGTAATGATGTGAATGAGGTAATTATGCTGCTGACATATTCAAATGAAGCCAGTTCTAACTTTGAATAACAGTTAGTGGAAATTTGTTTCTTACAGTCTGTAGCAGCCTGAAAATATTTCTATACAGTCAGTCATTTACGGCACAGAAGGAGGCCATTTGGCCCACTGAGCCCATGCGAGCTCTGCACGGAACTATCCAGTCAGTCCCACTCTCCCGCTTGATCCCTATAGCCCTGCAAGTCTATTTCTATAGAGCTATTTACAGCATAGGAGGAGGAAAGGGAAAATGTTGGAGCCCTATACAGGTACCTTTTTAAACTGAGACCTGTCTTAGTACAGATAAAATGCTTTGCCAAAACCCGGGATTGAACCAGGGACCTTTTAGATCTTCGGTCTAACGCTCTCCCAACTGAGCTATTTTGGCTTCATTATCTGCTCTTAGAACAGAGAGTACATCTATTCATTAGTGAACTGATCGACTTAAACATCACAAACTCTATGTAGTTGCTGGAAGGTATTTTGTATAAATTAGTACAATTTAAAAAAAAAACCTTGCATTTTATATAGCTCCTTTCACAACCTCAGGATATCTCGAAGTGCTTTAACAGCTAATGATGAACTTAGTGACTACACAATCGTAGGAAATGTGGCAGCCAATTTCAAGAGATGGAAGGTCAATTATCAAGCAGTCGTGAAAGATGGAAGCAATTCATGTACAGTGAAGAATAGAGCAGAACTGAAGTTTTAAAACGTGTAAGCTGCCTTTTTGTAGGGCAAAGAATTTGTAAAATTTTGGACTTCTAAAAATAAGTCTAGTCATGGGACAGGAGGACCTCCTGTGGTGTTTCTCAGTAGTTTGATTGTACAATGTCCTGTGCCATGAGATGAATTGAGTTTGTGCACTTAACTCCTAATCTCATGAGGGAGCATAACTAGGATAGTGTCTGGGTATATGATCACTGACTAGCTTTTTTTTTATACAAAGGCTTCACTAGTACAGTGCTAAGAGTTATTTTTGGCATATTTTGATTGATTTTCAAGGCAGAGAAGAGGTACTAATTTATTTAAGGGTAAGGTTTCTATCTATTTTACAAATTCATGTTGCTGGAGGTTTGTCACAAACAGTAAAAGGAATTTTAAACTTAAAAACTGTGACCTTTCTTCACACACCTGTAGGCACAGTTCACTCGGTCAGACTGAATAATCCAGTGATTCTGTATTAGTCATCGAGAGATATAGCACTGAAACAGACCCTTTGGCCCACCGAGTCTGTGCCGACCAATGACCACCCATTTCTACTAATCCGACATTAATCCCATTTTTCCCTCGCACATCCCCACCTTTCCTTTAATTCTCCTACCACCTACCTACACTAGGGACAATTTACAGTGGCCAATTTACCTATCAACCTGCAAGTCTTCGGCTTGTGGGAGGAAACCGAAGCACGCGGTCACAGGGAGAATTGCAAACTCCATGCAGGCAGTACCCAGAATCGAACATGGGTCGCTGGAGCTGTGAGGCTGCAGTGCTAACCACTGTGCCGCCCACCATACCAGAAAATTGTTGATCCACAGATAAAATATTTTGTCTTGAGGCCTTGTGAAAAATGAGGTCAAGCTGTTAAATTCAACAGCTACTGATGAATGAGAAGGGCACTGTTCACCTTGTGGGTCACAGACCGCTACCTCCTCATTTCTTAAGAGAGCTCTTTTCTTTTAGGGCAACCAATCCTTGATTTGTTTAAGTTTTAATGGGGTTATTTTGGTATCATGGTTCCTACGTTACAACAGTGACTGAACTTCAAAAGTACTTCATTGGCTGTAAAGCACTGGATGGTCTGAGGTTGTGAAAGGTGCCATATAATTAGGAGGTTTTTTTCAGTGTTTTTTTAAAAAATCCCTTTGCCATTAATGGGTTTCTCCAATGTTTCTGCTGTGTAGGATCCTTTGGCTGGAGTTATTCCACGTACACTGCATCAAATTTTTGAGAGGCTAGCATCACAAGGTGCTGAGTTCTCAGTGAAAGTCTCTTTGTTGGAAATCTATAACGAGGAACTCTTTGATCTTTTGAGCCCGTCTTCTGATGTTAGTGAGAGGTTGCAGATGTTTGATGATCCCCGCAATAAGGTAACAGCCATTTGATTTTAGTAATTGGACTGTGCAATCGTTGCCAAAATTATAATCTTTAAGCAGGCTGCTTTTCTTTCTGGAATGTTGGTTCTGAAATACTGTTTTGTTTTTCCTTTCCTTGTGGCATGGTAGAGGGGAGTTATAATTAAAGGACTTGAAGAAATTTCTGTCCATAACAAAGATGAAGTTTATCAAATTCTGGAGAGGGGCGCAGCAAGGAGGACGACTGCTGCGACTCTGATGAATGCATATTCAAGGTACAGCTGGTTGAGTCTTGTCTGAAGTTCATAAAACTGGTTGTGAAATAAATTATGTACACAAGAGGATAAATTACTTCGGGTGAGGCCTTGCAAATGACATGTCTTTGCAGGTTCTTTAACAATATGACCTGACATTTTAGCAATATTACTTAGCTTCATATTTAATTGGCTTGACAATTAGTGTTGCTGAATCTTGAGGTTAGGACACTTGGAAAGACTTTTCAGTGCCAACCCTGCAAGTTGGATCTTCTGTACTACTAAAACCTATTAATGTTGTCTTTCACAACAAGCTGGTTTCATATTAATGCAATAGCCACATTGAGCAAAGGTCACCTACTCCAGAGAGTACTGCAAAGGCAACAAAAATTCTGGAATTGCAAACTTGTTCAAAACTGAAGTGAACAGCATTATCTCAAGGCTTTTATAATTTACAATTTTTTTTCAGTCGTTCCCATTCAGTCTTTTCCATTACAATCCATATGAAGGAGACTACACTTGATGGGGAGGAGCTCGTAAAGATTGGCAAACTGAATTTGGTGAATATCATTTTATGCAAACTTGCCTTAAATAAAGATTTGTGTGTCTCTCTTGCGTTGGATTTGCAAACCCTAACCTGTATATGCTGGCTTTGTTTAAACGTTGGCTTACCTAATATATTAAATTGATTTGGAAGAACTATACTCTGAGCAAGGCCTTAATGGAACCTTAGTCCTATCAACAGACCTGTCAGACGGTGGCTTTTTTTTTGTAGAATTATAGGCTATAATGTTGGGGATTTTTGTCATTTTTAAACTTTCAGAGAATGCTTAAATCTTTTCCTTTTTACACAGGCTACCTTTTTCAGTATGCTTCATTTCCTGCTTTGTGCTGGCCATGACCCATGTAATCACATGGAAACATTCCATCAGGTGAAATTAGACAGCATCACGTCAGAAAGTACTGCAGAGAGAATATAGACAAGTTAATCTACCACATACATTTTTTGAGTTTCAGCTTATATTTGACTTCATCTTAGATTCTACATTTAATTGTTTTTTTTACCAATTATTCCATTAATCTCTGCTCTTTTTTCCAAATTGGATTTGGATTACAAGTTTACTTAATGCTACTAGAATGACAACCGTACCACATTTAACTTTTTAAACCTGGCTTCCTTGATGGTTCACCAGGTCTATTGAGCGAGAACCTGTACACTCGAATACTATTGTTTGTCTTTGGCCAAGTCCATTGATCTCTCTCTGGTGTTCAGTGGGATGCCACAGTTCAGTTCCAAGCACTCAGCCAGGAAGTGCATAATAGGCAGAATCCCTGTTCTTGATAGACCATCTGGTGGCCTCTGCTGCAATGGTGTGTTAGTTAGCAACATCCCTTCAGGACTGTGTCAGAAGTTGTTGCAATGGCTTCTTGGATCAAATAACTTGCGATGCTCCATGTTGAAGCTTGCATGAAAAACTGGTGCTTATGTGGGATGCTGTAGGCTACCTATAGAAGCAAGGAAACAGGATAAAATTGGTGACAAACTTTGGAAACCATGTTAATACAGCATTTGTCTGCTTTTGAAGTTGCATTTCAAATGTAATTTTATTTAAAAATACCTTTTTGATACTCTTGACCAATTAACTTTTTTAAAGCCATCAAACGTCCTTTCTTACATTTCACAATGCAACTCTCTGGCAAAATCTTAAAGTATAGGGCAATGTTGTGTATGCAGTTTAATTCTATAATGTAAACAAACCATATGTTTGGAGAAGTTCCATCTTGGTTGAAAACATTATGCTGTAATATCGCAAATTGTGCCAACTCAGTATTAAAGTAGAAACTAGTGTCCCAAACTGCTGTTCGTCTGCAGTCAGTGAGAATTTGCAAATCCATAACTAGATCCAATTGTTTCTTCTGCAAAGGTCGATCTTGCTGGAAGTGAGAACATTGGCAGATCCGGAGCTGTTGATAAAAGAGCTCGTGAAGCTGGCAACATCAATCAGTCACTGCTTACTCTGGGCAGAGTAATCACAGCGCTGGTGGAGAGAACCCCTCATGTGCCATACAGGTTAAAAACCTAATCATTCAATGACCTTTCTCTGTCTACTAAATGCTCATTAGAAATTAATGTCTAGCAGCCTGCTCCATCAAATTTTATCCTATGGTGTGCATTAAAAACTGATGGCAGGGATATTTTTGAAGTAAACTATTGGTGATTGCCCTTTGGTTCTAATGGATATGACTAAAATAACCTGAATCTAGGATACTGAAATAATGTGTGTGTGCTCCCGACACTTGGAAATAATGACTTTCTATAATGGGATCTAACTTCTATTCTTGTGACTGATGCCCACCTCTAATCCAAGTGTTCCACTGTTTTATGACTGAATTTTGAGAGAGGTCACTAACTTCACAAACCTCTCAAATTTTAGAATGGATGTTACTTAAGTATTTGATCTATACAGAAACTGTGTAGATTCCAGCAGGTCACTGCTTGTTGGAAATACAGGCCTTTTTTAAAAAAATACTTGGTATAGGTTTAAGTTTGGCCATTTGCAGTGTTTATCATGTGATATTGGGCACAGAATGCATGAGCAATTCGAGCTTTCTCAAATCATTGACTTGCTTTTTCCTTCCCTCCTACATTTTCAGAGAATCAAAGCTAACTCGGATCCTCCAGGACTCTCTGGGAGGGCGGACTAAAACGTCCATCATCGCCACCATTTCCCCTGCGTCTGTGAATTTTGAAGTTAGTACAACCTACTTCGTTGAAGTAACAGTATGACAATTATCCCAGAAAGGGCAAGTTTTAAGTCCTGTTCTTGTGTACCATTTGCTTCTTAAAGTAGTTTTCAGAAATTTTGAATATCTGCTTGTTCATAATGCATGCTGAATTATAACTGGCAAGTTTACTTATGGTTCAGTAATCCAGTCCAATGTTCCTAAATGATAGGAAACCATCAGCACTCTGGATTATGCCTACCGAGCAAAGAACATTATGAATAAACCTGAAGTCAACCAGAAGCTCACCAAGAGGGCCTTGATTAAGGTATTCAACATGATGCTTCAATCAAAGTAGAGTTATGTGCAGTCTTGATTTATTCATTCCTGAAGGTACATAGCATTTCTCTAGAGCCATCTTTCTGAAGTGATTTTTAATTCTGGTAGAAGGATGAATTTTTATTTTATTTGTGGTATGTGGGCGTCACTGGCTAGGCAAACATTTATTGCCCATCCCTAATTACCTTTGAACTCAGTAGCTTGCTAGGCCATTTCAGAGGGCAGTTAAGAGTCATTGCTGTGGGTCTGGAGTCACATGTAGTCCAGACCAGGTAAGGGTTGCAGATTTTCTTCCCTAAAGGGCATTAGTGAACCAGCTGGGTTTTTACAACAATTGACCCTGGTTTCACGGCAACCATTAGACTAGATTTTTAAATTCCAGAATTTATTAATTGAATTCAAATTTCACCATCTGCTCTGGTGGGATTCGAACCCATGTCTCCAGATTACTAGTCCTGTGACACTGCCACTACGCTGCTACCTCCCCCACAATCTCTCTTCCTTGATACTGAAAATTCCAATTTGGAGCAAACTGTCAACTTGCCAGTTCCAATATTAAAAAAAAAATGAGTAAGACTCTTAAACCATTCCAGCTGAGTTATATCAGCTTGTTTTGCTGTGGTACAACTGCTGACCTCTCTCTACTATCTCAGCGAAATTAGAGTGACTCTTGCTGATTCTCTACCAGAAGCTGTGTGGATACGTAACAGAACCAAAAACACATCTAAAGAAATTGTGATGAGTATAAATGTCAGTCTGATTATAAGTTCACTTCACTTTTAAAACTTCATATTTGGCTTTATGCAATTCACGCTGTGTCTCAAATGATAAAGTTTTTACAGAGCACCGAATTAAGGCATTCATTGACCTTTCTCTTGTGATCCTGTGTTTAAAATGAAATGTACAAGTATGGCCACAATCGTTTGTTGTACTTTCAACTGTTCTCGGTTCTTTTTGACTCCTATATTACTGCATATCTGGTGTAGTTGGGTAACTCTGCATTGATTTCAGGAGTACACTGAAGAGATTGAAAGATTGAAGCGGGATCTTGCTGCAGCACGTGAGAAAAATGGAGTGTACATGTCTGCAGAAAACTATGAGTGAGTATCATTTGTGAGAATGGGTGTTGTCATGGAAATGAGCTTTTAACTTTCAGAATTGTCATTTTTAATTTTACATTTAAATACTCTAATTTTTGCATGGTGAGGCTCCCAATGCAGAGCTTTGCTTGGTACATATGTGGATTGGCAAATTTGGTATGGCACTCCAATTTACAGTGATTTCATCCCCTTTTATCCAGTGCCTCGTGCAGTGTTTTTTTTTCTCGAGCAGTCTGTATGTAGTCGTATCTAATAATACGTTATAGCTGATCTGAGAATACCACTCTCTATCTTCAGTCTGTGTGTGTGTGTATATACAGATGAATTTTTAATAGCATAACCTCATCATGCCGACAGGGGGCATTGTGTACAGTCATTGACTGCTGTACTGTAACTGGTCAGTGCAAATTGCATTTCAAGTAGGATGGTGTAGCCATTGGTTCCTCAGTCTTGTACAAGAATTAAAATGTTGAGCTTGATCTCTTTTTCTCTCATGGATGGGATTGAGTTGCTCAAACTGAGCTGCCACGCTGCTTATCTTCAATATATGGAAAATAATGTGTATCCTACAGAGAAATTGCTACATTGATGTTCACTTTAAATATTTAATATGGAACAGCTGCTCCCTATTCTGGAGTTAAACAATCTAACGACATATTTTTTTCCTCTTTAGATTTATACAAAGTAAGGTGGCGGTTCAGGAAGAGCTGATTAATGACTATATAGAAAAGATTGCTGTAATGGAAGAGGAACTGAAACTGGTAAGGAGACATAATTGAATACTCCATCATAAAAAGAACTTTCATTAATGTAGAACTTTTTAAATGTAGCAAAACATTCCAAGGCACTTCACAAGGGCATTATTAATCAAAATTGGACACCAAGTCACACAAGGACATGACCAAAAGCTTGGATAAAAAGGTAAGTTTTCAGCATCTTAAAGGAGAGGCAGAGGTGTTTAGGGAGTGAATTCCAGAACTTGTTTCTTGAAATGGTGGAGCAATTAAAATCGGGGATACGCAAAGTGCCAGAGTTGGAGGAGCACAGAAGTCTTGAAGCCTTGTAAGACTGGAGAAGATTAGAGATGGGGACAAGGCCATGGTGAAAACAAAGACATTGAGAAGGGCCTGCGCATATTAGCGGTGGCAGGGGCAACCTCAGTGCGGCCTTACCCCCCACCCCCACCCCCCCAGGCTGCTTGGTGGCGGAGCCTTCATCTAAAAATTTTTAATTAACCTTTCAAATAGATGTACATCAACTTACCTGACTCATGCCGATTTTACAGCCGCTGATTGCACCTCGTGTGCCATAAGGAGTTCCGAGGCAAGAACCTGGTGGGGAGGAGTAAAATTTTCAAGGCGGGAGCGCAGGTTAAACAATTTGTATTGGCTGTGGGGATGATGGGAAGGGGTTGAAGGGAAAATGTGAGAAGGTTGGTGGGGGGGGGGGGGGGGGGGGAAGTTCGGGTCGGGCACAAACCAAGTTCTGTTAATATGGGGCAATGCAAAGACCATTGGGGGGGGGGTTTGGGGAAGGGCCTCCATCACCGGTATTGGTTTAATAAAAATTACGCCTGTAAAAATTTAAATCCTTGCTAAGGGCTGAAAGCCCTTTAAAAATGGTAACGCAATGGCACTGGATGCTGTTGCCGGGGTCACAGTGGCCATCCCCATGTCATTGGAACGGCCGCTCCACCCCCTCTATTTAAATCAGCCCCTGCGCGTAATATTGCAGGGGCTGTGCGGAGGCACTTCCATTCGGAAGGCCACCAAGTTCAAAGCGCAGTGTGCTAATAAAATCCAGCCCACAATCTACAAGCAAGTTGTTGGATGGATTCTCTGAATTGTGTTTTGACAATCAGCCCTGTTACTCCTGCCCATAAGTTCACAGTACAAAAAAAATCATGATCATCCTTGCTCACGCTCGGAAACCTATCCTGTAGGGGTTTCTAGAAGAGCTGAGTGGAGGATGATGGGGAAGGAACAAGATATATTTTCAAGGGGCTACTGGGACCCACAGTGGTTGTAAAAAGTAACTGAAAACATTCTCAAATCGCTTTGGAAAAGATGGCCATAATAGTTGCCTGGTAAATGTTAGTGAGAATCCTGGTCAGGATTGATACCCTTCCTTTTAATATGTAGGATTGTGTAATGTTTGAGAGGAATACACTTTGTGCCTTTAGTTGTTTAAAAGAAATACAATGTAACATTAATCACTTGAGTTTTTGATTCTGCTTTATCATGTTGCAGCATATAAAAAGGCTGGCTATGATATTTTAATTATTTCTGTATATTTGACCATTTATCTGATCCTGCTGTAGAATTTCTAAAGGAATGTAAATGTCGTATTTTTTCCTTTTTTAAAAAAAAAACAGGTCAATGAGCTATTTATAGAAAGCAAGAAGGAGCTTGAGCATTGTGCGTCTGAACTGCAGCAGCAAGAACAAGTGCTTCAGGAGACTGTGCAAGATTTGGAGCAGACCAAAGGAAAGCTGTCTGAAGAAGAATTTGTTTGCGATGCCCATGCTTGCACTGAAGAAAAGCTCTATAATACAGCCAGTGAGGTAGGAGGCTGTTTGATTCCCTTGCATAACATTATGACCAAGCCAACTGACAGCTACAGATGCCTCCTGCCACCTCTCAGTAGAAAGTTCCGTTATCACTGAGCTCACCTCCCAGCAGAACTCTTCAAGGCTCCATGATGGGTGACTGTGGGGTCTCTTGTTTCTCGTAGTAGTTGTGCTTTTTGCGAACAACTGTTTCTGCTCAGAAGTTTCGTCTCGTTTAACAACGCACAACTTGCTTGGGATAATCTTGTGTTGAGGTAGATGTGCCTCAGTTTTTTTTTTTTGAATTGTTTTGTTTCCTAGAGTAAGCTTCTTGGGCTGACTTCCTCCATTGGTGCTTGTATCTGTCTCTATTTCAACTGCATCCATTGCACCTTATTTTTTTCTGACTGCCAACAAAAGCCTTTTAGTTTAGAATTTGTTAACTTGTTACATTTTGATTAACTTTCATGTCTTCGTGTCCATTTGGATAGCAGGAGCTTTAATTTTATTTAAATCATAAAACTTTATATTTTTAAAAATTGAATTTTTACCTTTTTATTTAGTCTGGAAGCATTATGTTAAGGGTTAAGTACCATGAACTCAGAGACCAGGCAGACTGGCTGCAGTAGGCTTCACCAAGATGCAAATTAAAGAGGAAAGCATAGTAGCAAGATCAGGTTACTAATTTTATTGTGAAAACAAAAAGCTAGAAACACTGCAGGTCAGGCAGCTTTTATGGCGAGAGAAACAGTTGGCGTTTCAGGTTGATGACCTTTCATCAGATTCCTGTTTACCATTTTGTTACATGGCCCCTAATTTCACATTGCACGGTGAGCATCTCCTGCTGTTGTTGTCAACAATATGTTTAATATTGATGAGGGTAAGGTAGCCTTTGTTTCAGTAGATCTTCACAGGATGTTATGTCTGTTCTAACCTTCTGCCATTTAAATACCAATTTTCAACCCCTCATCCAGCGAAAAAGTGCTGCCTTTATACTTGTGCCAAACTGGCAGAGAAGCTCGGCCAGTATGTCCCATGGCATCAGTGAACTTCTGTTTTAAAGCCTATAGAGACAAAGTGAGGGCCTTTATTTTATGTATCAGAGTGAATCGTGCAGTACATGACTCACTGTATAATACTATATAGTGTTCTATTGAAATAAACATTACTGATTTTAATGTCTGAGCTTTGATCTGTCAATGTATATTCAGTCTGCATTTCAAAGATAGGGTTGCAGTGTGTAATACATTCCAGTAGCTGGTGTACAGATATTATTTATCTATATATTGGCCAGAATAAAATACACTTTTAGATCATAGAGGTCAAGAGTATCCAGTGAAGATGAGCCTGAGAAATTGACACCTTCATACTAAACTGAGCGACACCTTGATTAGGTTTATAAATATAGTCTGAAAACTGAGTTGAAGTTAGTATCTTTTTTTGATTACCATTTTAAAATACATGGGCAGTGTTGTCTGACTGGCCTGAAATACATATGGATGCCGTTTGCCTTATTGAGAGACTTGTGGATTAATATTAAAACCCTTTTGAGTGTGTTGACTGAGCCACCTCAACCCTAAGCTCTGGAATTCACCCTCTAAATCTATCCACCTCTCGCTCCTTTTGAGACACCAAGCTTTTGGTCACCTGTCCTAATGTCTGTCTGCTTCTTTAACTCTATCAAATTATTCGCCTGATTTGTGCTCCAATCAAGTGCCATGGAACGTATTAATGTTCAAAGTGCTGCATAAATGCAAACTGTTATCGCCCAATTCACTGGTGCACCGCAAGGCTTTTTGTTCTCTTTCTGCTGTTCATTTCAGTCAGATGTTTTACTACTGTGTCCTTGTGTGAAAAATATCTTCATTTGTTTCAGTTGTTGCAAACAGTTGAAGACAGTACAACAGATGTGTCTGGGCTCCATGCTAAACTTGACCGCAAAAAGATGGTTGAATTCCATAACTGCAAAGCACAGGATGGCTTCGTAAAGCAGATGAATGAGCTGTTCACGGAAATGCAGAGGAAAACCGATGAAACCCGTCTAAAGCAGCAGGGAATGCTTGATTTCTATGCAACATCAGTTGGTAAGTTTTTTTTTTTTAAATTCTATTCTCTTTTAATTTGTTTTGGCACTGAAATTACAAGTTCTGTTTGCAAATATTTCAAGTCAATATGTTTGTTTTTGTGCTGTGACGGAATTTAAACCATTATTTTAGTTCCTTAAAAATAAAGGTTGGAACTGATCCTGCATTGTGTCCTAATAATTTCAATTTAAAAACGATTGATCTACAAATGAAGTATTAAACCGCAGTGGTTTGTTTGTTTGTCTCTGTCTCCCTTCCTCCCCCTGCGCCTTCCTCAAGCACTTCAACACAGTGGTGGGAAGACTAAACAGAACTGCTGCAGTTTGCATTGCTATCATTTAAGGCAGTCTATATGTAACTTTTAATCTGGAAGTGTATTATTGCAGGCTGGACCTTTTTGGATGTAGGGAAACATAGTTCATCTCTGTAGTGTGTGCTTTATACCAGTGGATTTCCCACCCGCTGCTCAGTCATTTCCAGGATACACAATCATACATGAACAGGCGAGCTACGCCATGAGTGCAATATATTATGCAGCTGCAACTTTGTAGTAAGGCTGTATGATGCAATTGTTGTGGTTTCTTGGTCAGTTATAGAGTAGAATACAATTTAGAGGAAATCCTGAACAAACTGCACAGTGTTCTGCAAGATCCCCACCTAGAGTACTGTGTTCCATTCCGGTCACCAGACACAATGGATATCTTCTACATTGGAGACAGTGCAGAGAAGGTTCTTGAGATTTGACCCCCAGTGTCGGAGGTCTGAATTATTAGTAATGAGAAAACATCTTGGACATCTCGGCCTTGATTGGAGCCATCTGAGAGGGGATCTTACAGGCGTACGCAAGATTATAAGTGAATTGGATTAGGTAAATTTGGCTAATTACTTTGAGAGTAGGATAAAAGAACACACATTTTAAACTAGTAAAAGGCAAATTTAGGACTATTAGCAAGTGTTGTGCATGGAATGGACTTCCAGATAAATGATTCCATTACTTTAGGAAATTCCAGGTTTGATTTGAAGATGTGAATCCAATGCAAATTGTTCCCATTTTTATGTTCATGTTGGATGCTGCAATATTATATGTGATCCATTGAAGGCCATTGCTAACCTTCTTCCATGAGCCAAATAAAAATAAGCTGAATCAAGTCTATAATCCACCTAGTATCTGGACAAGTCTGTTCTGAGACTACCTTTTTGTATTGGGCCAGGTATGAAGTCAGCGAAGTTAGCTGTGTGGCTGTGGTTGGATTTAGATTACCAATATTCCCAAAGGCTGCAGATAGCTTTCAGGGGGAGGGAAGTGAGCTCCTCTGTAGATCACTGATGCCCTCTAGTGGGAAATTTTGCAACTGTTTCATTATACTGAGGCAGTCATCCATGTGAGTGCTTAAAGACTTGAAAGTTAATTCTTCCAAGGTAGGTTGCCAACCAAGCTTTCCCCCACACCCCCCCCCCCACCCCCCCCACCGGCCTGTTGCAGCTTCTTGACCAATTTTTTTTTCCAGGTGACCTCCTGAGTGCAAATACCTCTGCATTTAGTTCTACCATATCTGCAATGGCCACTTCTTTTGCATCAGTTAAGGAAATGGTTTCTTCTGAGGTATCGCAAAGTCTTCAGGAACTGCTTAAACAGCAGAGTCGAACTCAGCAGTCAGTAAACCATGTGCAGAAGGTCCTGGTAAGTTCATAAATGCGCATGGAGAGGAGTGGCGGGAGGATATGTCTAGTCATGATGCTCGGGCCATTGTGAGTGTGGATATGCTTGATGTAACAGGTGGTCTTTTGTGACCCATCAATTTTGTATGTTCCACAACACCTTCTGTATTTTTATTTCTCGCCACTTTTTCTCTGCTTCATTTCTCCTGAAGACATTTCTTGTGGAAGTATAGTACTACAGGTGCTGGGCCCTTTTCTAATGCCTCACTCAGGTGGCTATTTGCACCTGAGCTCTGACAGAAAATGCTGGCAAGCCATTGGGACACAGTATCATATCTGAGTGCAGTCCTGGCCGTACCTGTCACCCATGTGTGGTTTTAGTAGTGGTTATTAGTTAGCTATTAGGAGTCAGCACCGTGGCCAGTTTCCCCCTCCTAGTCTAAAGGGACTGAGGCTAAATAAGTCCAAGACAATCGGCATTCGTTTTTTTGTATAAAAGTGGAGAGTGACAATATTGTCCGCTTGCTTTCTGCAGCTCTCTATTGCATTATTCAACACGATAAAGCCAGATGTTCCTCCCACTTACATGCAATTTGCCTAAAATGCCTGACTCTTGGGGCTGAATTTTAATCACTCTTTCAACTTGGCGGCCTTCCAACACGGCGTCAGACGCTGCGCCATTTTTAAAGGGCTTTAAGCTCTTAAAGTTAATTTTAGGTTTTTAATGGTGTATCATTGGTTAAATTTCATTTAAAACCTTCTGTGATGGAAGCCCTTCCCCAAAGCCCCAATGGTCATTTCATCGCCCTAAATGACCAACAATTGGCTTTTCAAATACCTGAAATTTCCCCCCAACCTTCAACCCTTTGTCCTTCAACCTCCTCCCACTATCCCCACATCCAATCAAAATTGTTTTCCCTGCTCCTCCACACCCCCTTCCCCACCAAAGGCGCACTGAGGCCGTAAAATTGGCGTGGGACGGCCGCTACCTGCAGGTAAGTACATTTATGTCTTATTATTTTATATATGGAGATGAAGGGCCCGTCGCCAGGCAGTTGGGGGGGGCCACATAGAGGTTCTCTTTTTTTTTTTTCCCCCCCCAAAACCACTGGTAATATGCGGTGGGACCTTCTCGATGTCGCAGGTCAAGATGGGCCTCTCCCTGCAGAATTTTACCGGCCCCCATGCCGCAACCTGCAGCGTTGAGGGGCCGGTAAAATTCAGCCCTTAATGTGGTTGTGTCCTATTTAGACAAACTAAATCAGGGCTATCCAAGCAATGTCTTTATGTACTGCATGAGTGCACACCATGGAGCACATATCTAGCTTCTTAATTTGTTCACCAGTGCAACGATGCTGCTAAAACAGCCCTTCCTGAACCACCAGACCTTCAAAGTTCAGCCATGGCAAACCAGTCAAATAAGAAAATTTGTTCGGGGTTTGAGGGCCACATTTACCAGGCTTGGGCCATATGGCACTAGGGCCAAAGATTGGACACCCCTCTGAGTTCTCTACTTTTCCCTTGAGTCCCAAATCATTGTCATCCAAGCAATATTGTAAATGTAGGTGTCCTATTAACCAGTTTTCTTCTACAGACTGGAAGTTTACTTTTTGGGACGTGGTTGCTCTGCTCAGGAACACTGCACTTTTTTTTTTTAAACTTTGTGAGGTTGCGTCAGAGTTGGGAGAAGGCAACCCTTTTTTTTTTTTTGCTGCAGCAGAACTCCCCATCACATTTGTAAAATACATGAATAGGCACTTGTGCTGTAACCTACAGAGCCTTGGATCAAGAGCTGGAAAGCAAGATTAGGCTGGGTGTCTCTTTTTCGGCCAGGACAGACAAGATGGGCTGAAATGCATCCTTCTGTGCGTAATTTTTCTGCTTCCGGATGTTTGTGTTATTGAATAGTAAATCCACTGCCGAAGGAGACCAGTGGAGTGTCGTGTTTTGATTGTAACTTTGTTGTTTTGCAGGTTTGTCTGAACACTTTTTTTTTAGTAGACTCGACCATGCAGTCTAAGTAGGCAAACTCTAGATTCTTTGTCAACCAGTTAATTATCAATACAGAGCCCATTGCTATTGTATGTGGGGCAGACAGCTAAAGGAGTTGAGGGTTGGTTTTCTAGATCAGGGAGGGATTCAATGTTGAAATTTTTCAAGTCTGTTTTTATTTTCAGGAGGAACACAAAGTGGAAGTGGAAAAAATGCTCAAGAAGAATTTGCAGCCCATTGTTGTTTCCATAGTGGAACTGAACAATTGTCTCACGCTGAACCTTCGGACCTATTCTGGCATAGCAGAGAAGGTTACTAACCTTTTTCTTTATCTGTCTAGTTGTATGAGCTTTCTACACCCACCCACTACACTGCCATCGTATCCACTTCTCAATATTTTGTGGCTACTGTTTAATTTTTATCATTTTAGAATTATTCTGGCTGCTAACTCACTCCTGCAGATGTTAGTGAGCTGTGACTAATTGTGTAGACAAAACACCCTCCATTTTGGGGGTAGAATAAGATTGAAAGCAACTTTATTTAAAGAAAGATAGCAAAACATCTTGGTTTACACCTTAATTTACCAGAGTTGCCAATGGATGCAAACTACAATACTGGAGGCAAGTCATGCAACTGATTAAGTCTTTTGCAGTGCTGATGATTTTAACTTTCTACATATTGGCCTTATTCCATGTGTTTTAAATTGTTTCAGATGGAAGTTTTGAAAACTGATAGTAACACCTTCTTTGGGCAACACAGCGAGATGCTTGGTAAAATACAAGAAACCACTTGCAATGCTCTGGGCATCATTCAAAATGAGAATGAAAAACTCAAGCAAGAACTACAGAAATCGCAGCAAGAACAGATGGAGGTTCTGTGAAAATTAATTTAACTCAAAACATTTTGCTTTGTTTTTGTGTGTTTTTTTTTTATTGATTGGCGATTCAACTCTGGCCTTTTTTAATAGGGTATTTCAAAAGTCATCTCAAATCTACAAAGTCAGCTTGGTCTGTTAGTTCAGAAAACTCAGCAGAGCTTCGATAGTACTCTAACGCAAAATGAAAGTGTGCATCACTCGTTGACCATGCTTCAGGATAATGTGCAGCTGTAAGTAACTGAACTTGCTGTTCTGTATTCCGTTAATTTAAAATTTGCTGAAGTATGAAAAGTTGTCCCATTGTTTAGATTCTGACACTTTGGTTTTGATGCTTTGCAACTTCAAATTGCACGCCATTGGAGAACTGAAAAATTTCTTTGGCCTTGCTTTTTGCCTTTACGTAAGAATCACTATTATGGGCTTTCTTCATTTTTTTTTTAAGTCGTATTTCATAAGGCCATTTTTTTTCCCCTTCCAGACAATCTGCAAAGACCATGGAGAATGCTGCTTTTCACCAAGAGAAACTCACCACTGCTTTAGGTACTTTTGCAAGTGAAATCCGAAAAACATCCAGTAAAGGGATAAAGACTACAGATCAGTCAAACATTGAGTGTCATCAGCTCAGTTCTGGTATGCTGGCACTTTGCCAGGAAAGCAGCCAATGGTGTGAATCGACAGCGGGCACTGTCAACTTGTTCAGTCAGGATCAACTGTCTTTCCTGAATGATAACAAGAGGAGGTTAGAGAACCATGAGCAGGTAGGTGTTTGTGACTGTTTTCATAGTTCTTCCTGGACTTTGTCCCTGCAACTTGCCACAAGAGGCAAGTGTTCTAATTAATCTTAACTAAAAGTTTGTTTGTTTAATGGTGGAATGGAATTGTTTATTTGAAAAAGCTATACTTCCAAGATACCAGCAACTTGTATTTCTTTAGCTCCTTTTAATGTAGTAAAATATTCCAAGGTGTTTCACAGGAGTGTTATCGAACAAAATTGGACACCTAGCCACCCAAAGATATTAGGGCAAATGACCAAACATTTGGTCAAGGAGATGCATTTTAAGGAATGTCTTAAAGTAGAGAAGCAGAGAGGGAATTCCAGAGCTTCGGGCCTTGGCAGCTGAAGGCACAGTGGCCAATGTTGGAGCAATGACAATCGGGGATGCTCAAGAGGTCAGAACTGTAGGAGCATTGATATCTTGAGGTGGGGGGGGGGGTTTGTCAGGCTTGACGTGATGACCATGCTAGGGACGAGACCATGGAGGGATTTGAAAGCTGGGATCAGAATTTTAAATTTGAGGTGTTGCTTAACCCAGAGTCACAGAAGATCACGGAAAGCGATGGGGAAATGGTATTTTTCAGGAAATGTAGGTGCAAAAGCCAGTTTAATTCTTCTGTGAGATGAGACTAGTAATTGCAGATGAGTAGTTATTTACACCAGGGCATAGGAAGTGAGATTTTGAACTTTGACATTTAAAAGAGTGTATTTGGTTGATTTGTGTAAAAAGTGTTGACACCCTTATTTTAATAGATTTTTAATCTTGAGGAAATATTTGTGGCCATCCCTTGTTCAAAAACAACTCGCACCCTCTTCAGAGGCATACTCTCCGAATCTTCTGGTTCCAAAATGCCCTCCCCCTTCTCCCATTCCAAGATTCACTTGGAGCAGGGTTTTGGGTCCAGACCCCGATGGCTGAGTCAAATGGGGATCCTGACCCCACGCTGTCGGGAACTGTCACCTGGCAGTGAATTTCCCTGAACTGGCTAATTAGCAGCCAGCGGGGAGATCCTCCAGCATTGAAGGAGCTGCAGCCTGCATTATAGGTCAGAGAGATGATGGGGGGTGGGGTGGTGGCCTTCATATTGAGGTAGCCTTTCGGCAGCTTTTAAAACTTGTGAATTAACAAACGGCCACAGCTGCCGGCCACCATTGTGGCCAGGTATTCCAGCAGGGCCTCAAAGCCTTTCAGGAGCCCTGCCACCAGTAGGTTGCCTCCGGGCTGCTGGCCTGGTCCCCGATGCTGCTGTGGGGGACCTGAATGCCAACTGGAAAATTCTAACTGGCCATAAACTTTGCTTAATCAGTTACCTGCCACTTTTGTTCTGTTCTCACCTTGTGTGGGCTGAAATTCTGCCCTTAGTCTCTCTTGTATGTTCCTTTTCTTGCTGGCCCTAACTATATACGCTGGTGGTCCTGTCCCAATATGGAATGATGCTGTGCAGTGAGCAGGAATTGCTGCTTTTTCATGAGACTAGGAATTCCCACTTGTAATACAGAGTAGGTGCTGGAAAGATGCAGCAGCTTAGTAACAATCTAGAAAACTAAAGCAAAGCACTTCAAAAAAAGCTAGTATTACCTCTCAAAAAACCTGGCTATTTGAATAGCTCTGAATGTTAACATCTAACCTTTAGTGGACACAAGTGAGTCATTACTTATTGATTGATTCAACATTCCTTCTCTTGTAATAGTGGAATTTTATGGTCATTTCCCCTCCGCTTTTTAGAGAATTGTGAATATGGATTACTATTCTCAGTTACATATTTAATTGATTTAAATGTTTTGACCCTTGTCTTTGATACATTCTTTCCGATCTGCACCTTTTTTTTTTTTCTTTCCCTCCTTTATTTTCCCATCCCATTCTATATGGCAGCTGCCTTTGCTCCTTTGTTCATGATTCCTCCCTTCTCCTTCAGCTCTGACATTCTTCTCCCACTTCTCTTTTGTACCAACGTTTTCTCTTTGGTTACCTTTCTCTTTCCCTTCTCCTACCTTCTGAGGTATAAAAGGTTGTTGCAATGGAAATTCTAATAGTTTTGTGAGATCAGAAATTCTAATCTCACAATTATTGTGAAAATTCTTGTCAGTGGAGCTGATGGGCAAAGAACAAGAAGGAAATTAGAAGACTGCAGCCCTTTCAAAATTAAACCAACTAACTCCACTCCAGTATCATTCTCAAATAGAGTTGCTGAGAAATTCCATATTTGTACAAGCAAAAAGAGTAGTAAGACCATTCAGAACTTTTCGGATAGATTGGAAGGTGCTTTTCAATTTGACTGTAAACAGTGCTGAGAAATCAGAATAGAATCTATAAAAACCTGCAAGTTTAATCTCAAAAAAATCTTCAAATTCTGCGCATCTCCAATGGATATTGATCATTTTTTTTAAACTTATAAAGAAAGTTGACATTTTCCTAAATCCGTGTATACATTGAATTGCTCTTGAATGTTTGCAGTGTAAGTACATTACATTGTCTTTTTGTTTCCTTTTTGTGTAGGCTGCCAATGAGAGCTGTGACTCTCTAGTTAGCAAGATCACGGAACAGCTGAAAGAACAGTGTGATGCAGAGAAATCTGCACTCTGTACCTTACTTGATCAGGTTACTGATGATAAAGGGGAAATGGTACAGCACATAAAAGAGCTAACTGAACAAGCCCAAGCAGGACTGAACAATGTCTTGAACTTCTTAAATGAAGAACTCCGACAGGACATCCCCACAGGTATAATCCACTCCTTTGGTAAATAGGTTAATTATTTGGAGGCTGGTTTAAAAAAAAAAGTGTAAATAGGAAATATACAAGTTAACTAATGAATGGACTAACTGCTCACTAGCTTACTAACGGCCCTATCTCAATGAAACTTGCATTTTGGTGTTGAAATAAGTTGTAACTAAATAGCTATCAATAGGGGGATGAGTTTCCACTTGCAGGACTGAAGTTAGTATGGAGTAGTAACTAATTGGAGCAACTTTTCTCAATTGATTATTGTGTATGTTAGCAAGTAACTGAGAAGCCATGGACATGCAGATGTTTATAAACATTAAAGACTGGCACTTGTATAGTGACTTACCACAAAAAATATGTGAATTTCTATAAATACAGCAACTTATTTCAGGCACTGCAAAATCTCTCAAATATTGGAAATGAATGACCAGTTACCCTGTTCTTGACTTTGGCTGAGGCCAGGAGAACTCCCTGTTCTGCAATATTACTTTGGTATCTTTTATTTTAATGGTCTGGGTGAATGTAGATGGTTTAATTTTTCATTCAAAAGACTGCACGACTGGCAATGCAGTACTGCACTGGAATATCTACCTAGATTATGTACTCCAGCCATGAACCCACACCACCTGACTTGGCAGTAAGTGTGTTTGCGAATGAACCACACTGACATTGCATTAAAAAAAAATTGTTCTTCAGTTGTTATCTCCCAATGACATGACTTCCTTTTTTTCTTTATTAACTGCACATGGGTTTCAAAAGTTTGTGCTCAATAACTCAGCAGTACAGACGAAGAAGGTGCCAATCTGTGACTTAGATATTGCTGTACTGAGAATGTAGCTATGTTAATATTGGCAAGTGTCCCTAAGTTTAGAGAAGGATTGATTGGCTGTTCTCCCAATCCTGCTGGCCATACAGCAATTACTACTGAAAGTCCATGCCTGTGTATGAATAATGGTCACTGGGGAAAAGTACTAGAGATTATCTGCTGGTTTTGGTCTCGTACCCCAATAAAGGGAAGGAAAGCATTTTATTCGGGCGGAGCTGGAATTGTTCTTTGTTGAAGATAATTGCACTTTGATTTTCAGGTACTACGCCACAGCGTAGAGAATATTCGTATCCACGGGCCCTCTTGAAAACAGAGCCACGTGATGTCTTGGTTGTTCAGTTCAAAGCACAGCAGCAGGAACTCCAGAGTTCTCTGGAATCTGCCATGACCATCCAAGAGGAACCAGTTGCTGAGCAGGTATATATTGTGGAAAATGCTAATGCAGTTGGGGAAGTGTAGTTAAGGCCACAGTCAGGTCATCCAGGATCATAATGATTGGCAGAGCATGCTTGAGGGGCCGATTGGACTCTTCCTGTTCCTATATCTTGGGTTCAAGGGACTATGCTAAGAACATCTCTCTTCATTACACTTCCCACAAGTTGCATGTCAGTGATGCATTAGATTTTAGAGTAAAATACTTTTACACATGTCTATCGTGTGGTACTGCAGGTGTCTAATGGGAAATGCGAGTCTCTTCGTCTTTATACCTCTGAATTTTATCCAGTTGAATTGGAGCTACAGCTGTCTTTTCTGCATGTAACAAATTTTCTATTATCTTCCTGTTTGCGGAGAAGGGAATCTGACTGGATTTCTTTACGGTATTGATTGTCAGTTCAGGCAATGGTAAACTAATGACTAACTTTCCTCTTGTCCCTTTTTCTCTTTTTGTTTTTTAAAAAAAAAAAAAATTTTTTTCACCAATCTTGTCTTTCGTCCTTTTATTTTTGCTGAAGGTGTTAATTCTTTGGGTACTGAATGTCTTGCAGAACTGGGGTATGGTGGTATAGTGGTTATGTTACTGGACGAGTAATCTAGAGGCCTGGACAAATGCTCTGGAGACGTGAGTTCAAATTCCACCATAGCAGCAAGAGGAGTTTAAATTCTATTAATAAAATCTGGAATAACATACTAGTCTCATTAATAATCATGAAACTACCAAATTGTCCTCCAATAACCCAGCTGGTTCAGTAATCTCCTTTTGGAGGAGTAAATCTAGAAACCTGGCCTACATGTGACTCCAGATCCACAGCAATGTGGTTGATTCTTAACTGCCCTCTGAAATGACCTAGCAAGCACACTCTGTTGTATCACACCACATGGGCTGCAGTGGTTCAAGGAGGCAGCTCACGACCACCTTCAAGTGTCATTTAGGGATGGGCAATAAATGCTGGCTCTAACTGAGTGTTGGCCGGTTCTTTGACCTGGTGTGCACTTGAAGCACATGCCTGATTTTTCTATCTAGTGTAGGAAGGGAAATCAAGGCTTGGAAACTGGTCATCATCGAGCAGGGGTTTCCATTCATTATTACTATTCTAGGTTTCCTGTCCACATTCCACCCCCGGCCCCCTAGCCCAACCACATAGAATAGAAATTGGGGCTGGGAGCATTGACTGAATTTACTCCCATAAACCAAGAACTCTGAAGCCACATTGCTTCAATAGCCTACCCTGATGTACATGGCTCAGATCTATTTACTTATGAACTATATTTCTAAGAATAAACACTTTTTTTTTTAAAGGGGGAGCCATTCTTGGTCATGGGAACCAGGCACTTTTTATAAGCATAAGTAGTTTTGCTGAAGTGTTCATTACTTTAGCCAAATAAAACAAAAAAGTTCATGCTGATCTGTGAATGGAAACTACTAGGTTATTACTTTATTCTGATCAGACTATGGATGGTCAAGCACCAGTGTAGTCTGTGGAGGTTTTTGGGTGCTTGTCCCCGAAAGAAAATACTTGTGACCTCCATCTATTCTATAATCATCTCATGAGCTCTAGTTCATTCTAATGTCTTCAATTTCACCTGTCCATGCTGTATATTGTACATTTAAGGTCAAGGGCATAAAATCCAAAGTCTTTTCGTACATCTGACAGTTTCTAGAAAGATTCAAACTTTATGAATTTCCACCTCTGAACATTGCAGGCAGGCTTTACCTTTTGCCCCAGTGATCATGGCTGTAGTAAATATCACATCTTCTGTAATCCCTCAATAAATAAATTCATGTGATACCACATGATGTGATGCTGAGCCATTCAGACCATGAAGGCCCCACGTTCAGTCCCTGATCTGTACTGTGCTAGCTGATATTAACTGGGGAAGTAGTTGGATTCAACAGTTGGCACCAGGCTTTGTACAAGCATAGAACAAGAGGAAGCAACCAAGCTTTCTACTCCTGATGGCTACCCTCTCGCCATGGCTGGGTGCACATGTGTGAATGTTTAGTGGGGGTGAGATTGAGCTCTTAGTGATGCCCCAGTGGTCAGGCAACACAACAGTACCCATTGTCCAGCTTTTCACTTGACGAATGAGGGTGTGAAGTACCTGCTACCAACATCTAGGGAACTGTACCCCAGCCTGTCATCACTTTCAAGAGAATGAGGGGCAGGAGAGAGAAAGAAGGAAACATATATTTCTGTCTAGATAGTCAAAGGTAGATAATGTGATATTGAGGTAGGGAAATGGGAATGGTGATAGCTGTGTCAATTTCTATCCTAAAGGCCTCTTTTTTTTTCTCTCTCTCTCTTGGCTATGCTAAACCTGCAGAATTAAGCTTTCTGGTCCATTTGGAACTGGGCAGATATTTTCAATATTGGCCCATTCCTTACACTGAAAATCATTGTGGTGTGAAAACCTTTCTTCAGGCCCACACACAAAGTGGAGCAATGTTGGGTCAGTATTACTGCCACATTCCTAAGAGTTGAATTTGTTTGCCAAAATTCTGTACCTCAAGCATATGACCATCCTGTTTGGCAGAGTCAGTTCCTTCACAAGCTCTTGATACATAATGAGAAACTGAATTAATGAAAATTGCCTTTTCTCTCCTAAGCAGGTGTATCTTACCTCTTGGATTTCGTAAATTAATATACAAGTATGCTTTCATATGTGTGGGAGGGAACTGTGCAGTTGAAAACCAGTGTTTCATAAAATTTTGATACGGTTCTTAAAAAAATTTTGGGATTTTAAACTCTGGGCCCTGTCTGTTTGTTCAGGTGGATGGTTTTTTTTTAAAAAAAACCTCACTGCACTGTGAAGAAGAGCAATGATTTCTTGTGACCTAAGTCATGTTCATCCCTTGGCCAACGCCATCAAAACAAATTAACTGGTCATTCATCTCCCTGCTCTATGTGGGACTTTGCTGTGTTTGCCTGCCAAACGGGTGATTACCTTCAAAAGTACCTCATTAGTTCTGAAATGCTTTGGGACAAGTTGAGAATGTGAAAAGCACTATACAAATGCAAATTCATTCATTCTTTAAAATTTATGAAACCAAGTTGTGGTTGATTTCAGGAGTCTGCGGAAGATGATCAAGCAAGCGTCAATAACGACAGTGTTGCCAGTGAGAAGTTTAGTACTGAAGAAGATTTCTGCCTTAATAGTGGTGGTGCCCCATTCTTCCAGGTAAATCAAAGCTGTCATTAAATTTGCATTGCTGGGTTCATTTTCATTAGTGTAAAATAGGTGAATGGTGAGATAGTAAGTGAAAATAGCATAGTTATGAACAACTATTTTATCACAAACTTCATAAAATCTTTGCACCCAAAGCATGTGTTTACAGCAATCAGTGACCTGAGTACAAATTGTTTTCAAGTGTTTTTTTTTTTGCTCAAGTTTCTACTCAAACATATTTGTATGTTGCTGAGCATGTAATCTTGCATGATCCAGTGCAATTGGACAGCCTTTTAGAATTTTTTGCAAATATTTGCGTTAAAATGTATACCTTGATCATATTTGCGTCGTAACCTGGTGCAGTTTTATTAATACAGCTGAAAATGGGTTTTCACTGAAAAAAGCATTTTAATCGGTGTCTAGTCCACCACCTGTGAGTAAACCCAATTTTTAATCACTGAAAATGACCACAAAAACTATGCAGAGCCATTTACTGGTTACATTGTACAGTAGTCAGTTTCTCAGTAAAAGGCTTTTGAAAGGTGCCTTTTAGTGTCCTAGCACCTAGAAAAACCAACTTAATTCTAAGAGCCTCTTCGAAGGCCCACAAATAGGAGCAATAAACAAACTTGTCATGGCAAATAATCCGATCTGGGAACATGGTCAGTTTTCTGGGCGGGGCCGGCTTCCGCAAAATGTTTTTTTAACCGGTGTGACAGATCATGGAGCCTTTGCTTGCACTGGATGTAATTTGTGCTTGAAATTCTTCAATATTTTGTGCTGGTTTGGCTGGGTTTTTTTTTCTTTGCAAAATTGTAACCTAGTAGAAACTTTACTCCATGCAATTTTTTTCTAAAATATCAGCACTGTAGACTGAAAATATATTCTGAGGAAGTTATGTTATACTCTTGAAAAATTAAGTATATTGTAGCCAGCATTTGAAACACTCTGGTCAAGGGGTCATAGGTGAATATTTTTTAATTGACTCATGAAACCTCTAGATGCTATATCTTGATACGGAATATGCCAATTATAAATACATAGTACGTATGTATGTCGTAACATAAGAGTAAGGAGCAGGAGAAGGCTACTTGACCCCTCGAGCTTGCTCAGCCATTCAACAAGATCATGGCTGATCTGATTGTAAACTTAACTCCACATTCCTGCCTACCCCGATAATCTTTCACCCCTTGCTCATCACAAATCTATCTACACAAGATTTAAATGGGGAGAAACTTTTTCTGAGGGTCGTGAGTCTTTGAAGCTCTTCAAAAGGTGGTGGAAGCAGAGTCTTTGAATATTTTTAAAGCAGAGGTAGATAGATCCTTGAAGAGCAAGGGGGTGAAAGGTTATGAGTAGAAGGAATGCAGAGCCAAGGATACAATCAGATCAGCCATGATCTTGTTGAATGGCAGAGCAGGCTCGAGGGGCTGAGTGGCTTACTGCTCCTAATTCGTATGTTCATATGTATTTGTCTAAGTTTTTAAAATTGGCACATTACATAACAAGATATAGTATCTAGAGGTTTAATGAGTCAATTGAAAAATATTCACCTATGACACCTTGACCAGAGTTGGAAATGAAGGCTACAGTATACTTAATTTTTCAAGAGTATAATTTAATTATTTTGTAAATGAATTTGGAGAGGTTCAAATATTGAGGAAACCAAGTTATAGGAGAGACGTTGTATGGGAAACTCCTGCAGAATCTCAAATGAATATGGAGTCTCTGATCCTGGTGGTTTACATCTCATTCATGTATGTTTAAATTAGTTTTGATTCTCAGCAGTGAAATAGCCATTTGTACCCCAATATATCATTTACTGCCTAATTCAAATATCACTTCATAATGTGTTCATTAATTTCAGTGCTGTAAATTAAACATACTGTACTTTATAAGCAAGTTAAAAGCAAACTGAAAGGTTTACTTTGCATGAATTTATATATAAACAGACAATATTCAATATTTTTGCTGCAAAAAATCTCAAAGGCTAGTGTTTTTAAGTTCCAAGAATTAAATGTATTGACCTGTTCATTTTAATGTACTCAAGGTGTTGGTATCCAATCTGTTCATAATCATTGATTTATTTCACCTTTTTTAGCACAAGAAAAGACACAAAAAGGACAAAGAAAACAAAACTGCTATTGACAAATTGAAGTCTGTAGAGGACAATCCAGTCCTGTCGGTATCGAAATCTAAGTTGCCACTCCGAATACAGAATTAATATTGCTATGTGATTTGTAATTTTAATTACATCTACCTAAGGGTTTATTCTGATTTTTATGTATATCGCTGTCTATATTTTTGTGTTTCACTGCCTCAAAATTCCAATGCTCTAAGTCTTGTTACTCGATCATTGTCTTTTTCTTGAACAATGAATCATTTTCGAATGGTTTCTTTCAAATAATGTTCCATACTATTTCCCACTTTTTTTTTAACTTGTTTAAAGACTTTTTCTATGCCCTGTACTGACACAATATGTACATCTAATGCCGGATGATCTAAAACTTTTTATATACTTAATCCCAATGTATTTGGTTGTATATACTTATTTCTAAAATAAAATCTCCAATACGGATTCAAAAACTATTTTATGTAAAGGTGTAAATTACATACAGTAGAATCCCATTCTTTTGGAAGTGCAATTTGTTTTTGTTAAACATATAACAAATAAAGTTAGAGGACCACAGCTTCATTATCACTGCATTTTTCTCTCTTTTTCCCACCCCACCTTCCACAGGAGGAGAGCGGCAAAAAGGCAGCCCATTGGAGCATGGCAGTCTTGCCCAACTTTCTCATCTCCAGAAGATGATGACTCATTCTGGGCAATGATTCCACAGTTTAGGAAGGATGTCAAGGAGAGGGTGCAGAAGAAATTTACCAGCAGGGTTCAAGGGATGTGGAACTTCACTTGTGTGGGGAGACCAAAGAAGCTGAGGTTGTTCTATTTTTTTTAGAGCAGAGAAGGTTAGGGGGAGATCTGATGGAGGTGTTCAAAATAATGAGGGGTTTTGATGGAGTAAGGAAGGAGAAGCTGTTTCCAGTGGTGGAAGGGTCTGTAACCAGTGGACATAGATTTAAGGTAATTGGCAAAAGAACCAGACAGAGGGGTCGATGTGGAGAAATAAATTTTACTTAAGTCAATTATGATGTGGAATATACTGCCTGAAAGGGTGGTGGAAACTGATTCAATAGTAACTTTCAAAAGGCAATTGGATAAATTAACTGAAGGGGAAAATTTTTCAGGGCTATGGGGAAACAACAGGGCTGTAGGACTAATTGAATCTTCTTTCAATGAGCTATGGCTCTTTGGGATGAGTGGCTGTGCTGATCATAAAAATCATAAAATGTATACACCAAAGAAACATCTAAAATGAAGGAGAAAGCAAGATAGTGATCGCAGGTGGGATTGCTTGAAGTCTCTAGTACTAATGGAGAGACTTGTGCATATGTATGTGCAAATGAAGCATGATCACTGTTGTAGGAAATATGGCAGCATATAGCAGGCTCCCATAAATAGCAATATGGTAATAAGACATTTTTTGATTGCTGGATAGTCAGGACATTGGGGATAACTTCCTGCTCTTCATCATTGGATCTTTTATGTCCAGCTGAGTGAGTAGTCAGGGCCTCAGTTTAACATATCCGCTGGCAGTGCAGCACTGCCTAAGTACTGGATTTGCTTTTTTTTGTGCTCGAGTATCTGGTGTGGGATTTGAACCCACAATCTTCTAACCCCAGAGGTGGGATTGCTATCATCTGAGCCACAGATGATACTTGTACTGCTTTAAAGCAGGAACAAGTGGTTACAGAGTGATCAAGTATTGGGACAATTGCAAAGAGTTCATAGGTCGTGATGGTCAAGCCTCATAATGCAAAGAGAACTCGGGTGACCTTGACCTTGTTTTCTATGGGGAGGGACATTTACATGAGATGGGACTGCTGTTTTGTCCTGACATTGATTTTCTGTTCAGATGCTTGGCAAAGTGTCCTTTCCCATTAATGCAATCTATCTCCAATCACAAGCAGAAAGCTCCTGATGACTTGCTGTTTGCTGAAATAATCACTGTAGTTTGTGTTCCTAGAATTCTGTGCATTTCCAAAGAACTTATGGCCCACACTTCCAATGCTCTGATATCCTTATCCTTGATAACTCAGTGTAATTCATTGAGACTGGAGGTTCTAGGTTTGTTCTCTGGCCTAGACTGCATTGGAAGAGTTGTTTGGGGCAATGCATGCTCTACTGTTGTATTGCTGCCTCCGTGTTCTTGCTAGTGATCTGTCCAGTGCACCCTGTTGGCGGGTATGTTCATATCAATCTTCCACTGGACTTCATCTGCATTTATTTTGTCATGTGCACATAATGTGAAAAAGGGGAAAGTGCGTGGGGGGGGTGGTGCGTAGCAACAGGAAAAAGATCAGACCTATAGTTAAATGTTTTAGACCAATTCCACACCCAAAAGAATGGTAAATTAAGCCCTCCTCAAGGTTGCTGTCACGTTGAGTGTGATGTAAAAAAATATTCAAGGGACAAAAAAATGAAATAGATACAAGTCATTTTTTTTTTAAAGTGATGAATGAAAAAACATTCTTAAGCCTGGTGTTAAAGAAAAGTGTTGGAAATACTCATCAGGTCCGGCAGTATCTATGGAGAGAGAAAGAGTTAACACACGAAATAAGAGCAGGAGTGGATAATATCGCCCATCGAGCCTGCTCCTCATATCCCTTGATTCCCTGAGAGACCAAAAATATCTCTATCCCAGCCTTAAATGTATTCAATGATGGAACATCCACAACCCTTTAGGCTAGAGAATTCCAAAGCTTCACAACCCTTTGCGTGAAGTAATTTCTCCTCGTCTCAGTCCTGAATGGTCTGCCTCTGTGTTTTAGATTCCTTGATGAACAGAAACAATCTTTTAATGTTTACCCTATCCAGCCCCTTCAGAATCTGGTATGTTTCAATGAGATCGCCTCATTCTCCTAAACTCCAGAGAATATAGGCCCAATGTACTCGGCCTCTTCCAGCCAACACACTCAACCCAGGGACAAATTTAATGAACCTTTGCTGTACTGGCTCCAATACAAGTATATCCTTTCTTAAATGTGGAGACCAAAACCCACCGTACTCCAGATGTGGTATTACCTAAACTCTAAAATTGTAGCAAGACTTCTTTAATCCTGTATTCCAATCTCCTTGCAATAAAGGCTAACATGCCATTTGCCTTTCTGATTGCTTGCTGTAACTGCTTGCTAATTTTGTGCATTCCTTGTACAAGCACACCCAAAGTCTCTTTGAATGCCAACCTTTTAAAAAAAATATTCTGCTTTTTTATTCTTATGACCAAAGTGAACAACTTCGCACTTCCTTTATATTATACTCCATTTGCTATCCTGTTACCTACTCACTTAACCTGTCTATGTATCTTTCCATCCTCTCTGTGTCCTCCCCAAAGCTTACCTTTCCAACTACCTTTGTATAATCAGCAAACTTATTATTCCCTGTCTCTTCATCTAAGTCATTAATATAGTGAATAGCTGAGGCCCCAGCACTGATCCTTGAGGCACTCCTCTGTTCACTGCTTGCCAACTTGAAAATGCCCCATTTATGCCCATTCTTTGCTTCCTGTTAACCAATCTTCTATCCATGCTAATATATTACCCCCCCCCCCCAACTCCATGAGCCCTTATCTAGCCCTTTTGTGTGGCACCTTATCGAATGCCTTTTGGAAATCCAGATATACTACATCTACTGGTTCCCCTTTATCTACCCTTCATCCTCAAAAATTGCAAATAAATTTGTTAAACAGGATTTCCCTTTAGTAAAACCATGTTGACTTGTTCTAATTATACTGTGCTTTACTAAGTGCATTGTTAAGTCTTCCTGAATAATGGGGCGGCACAGTGGCGCAATTCCGGGTACTGCTGTGTGGTGTTTGCAGGTGCTCCCTGTGACTGTGTGGGTTTTCACCGGGTGCTCCGGTTTCCTCCCACAGCCAAAGACTTGCAGGTTGATAGGTAAATTGGCCATTATAAATTGCCCCTAGTATAGGTAGGTGGTAGGAGAATTAAGAGAAGCTGGGGATGTGAGAGGGTAATGGGATTAATGTAGGATTAGTATAAATGGATGGTTGATAGTTGGCACAGACTCAGTGGGCCAAAGGGCCTGTTTCAGTGCTGTATCTCTAAATAGATTCCAGCATTTTCCCAACTACTGATATTAGGTTAACTCACCTGTCGATCACGGTTTTCTCTCCCTCCTTTATTGAAAAGTGATGTAACATTTGCCAACTTCCAATCTGATGTGACCATTCAAGTTGATGACCTTCCATCAGAACTGGAAAAGTGAGAAATGTAGCAAGTTTTAAGCAAGTACAGAAAAAGAGGTTGGGAAGCAAAATGGCAGGTCTGTGGATCAATGTTACTTCTTAGCTGCGTGGGTGCGCAGTCACACAGCAATCTGGAACGTACCCAGCAGGGAGCGCACAGCCAAGGTTGGGATTGAAAAAAATGAGCACTTGCACTGTCACGCAGCAAGTTTAAAGGCTCCTCACAGTGCAACAAACAGGCCATGCACAGCAAAGAGAAATTAGAGGGAACATGGTGATAGGGTGGAAAGCAGGAGAGATTAGGGAAGAGACTTTGTTATTTGCCCCCCGCCCGCCTTCCCTACCTCTGTACTTGCTTAAAACCTGTTACATCTTTAACTGTTCCCTGGTCTGATAAAACATCACCCACGTGAAACGTTAACTTGGTTTCTCTCTCCACCGATGCTGCCTGACTTGCTGAGTATTTCCAGCATTTTCTATTTTTGTTTCAGATTTCCAGCATCCGCAGTATTTTGCTTTTGGTCTTAAAAACTCTGTCAGAAAAAAGTTAACCTTAGTTAACTTGGCTCTTAAACAAAATGCCTTTCATGCCTGTATTATCCTGTCCCAGTATGATCGGATAGGAGTAGCTGATAAATAAGTAACACGGTGCTAGAATATTCATATATTTGCTTGAAATTTGCCGGCCAGTGAAACATACGCCACCTTCCCTCCTCGGATCCCTGATTAAATGTAAATATTGATTATTTCACTATTGTCTTTCCAAACTAAGAGTGTGCCTGCTCTCTACGCCACTTGACAGCCTTGTGCTACCCGTCAAATGGCCAAGACTTCGTTTCCTCAAATACAACGATTATCAATCTATAGTCTAATAATAACACTGCTGCAGAGGTACTGGTGCGAGAGGAAGTACCAGGTGCAAAGGAATACGGGTTTCTGTTAGCCGACTTAAAGGTTTGATGATAGGTATATCATTGGATTCGTATCCGATTTCTTAAAATACCCAGAAGAAAAATATTGACTGAAGATTTCATAAATTATGTGCCATTTTATATTTAATTTTGTTATATGGTAAGTACAATTATAGAGGTAAAACAATTTCAAAGGTAGATTTAAAACTATAAATCTTTGCGAAGAATTCAACTAATTTGAATTTTATTTTAATTGCTTGTTTTGAATAAAATTCTTAAGGCTCACGACAGGCTTAAAACGAGGACAATTATTCTGGGTAGATCTTTTTATGTCACTTTAATTAATCAGCAAGGTCTTTGTTGATAAAATGAGCACAACAAATCTTGTGTGTGCAATCATAAGTGTATTTGGTTGAGTTTATATAATACATAGTTAAATCCGTGGTTAAAATGTGTGCGTTTTACTGTTCAGTACAATCCGAAACCATTGAAGCTGATGAACAATTGATCTCACTTAACAAGTATATCTTGTCAAATGCAAATTCATACCCAGAATATTTAAATAGCAAGTGGAATTTTTTATGGATGCAATATAGTACATGGGGTGATTGAATAATTACTAAATTACTAACAATTAAACATATTATGCTGTAATATTTTATGGAATTAATCCAGCAAAGTGTCACTTCTTGAGATTTTAGTATGTTAAAATTATTATTCCGTCCCGGGAATGAATGTAAATGAATCTTTATTTTCGATTCCGATCTAAATAATTTAAGTTAGTAAGGTATGTTGTTCATAAACGCATTTACCAAGGAATATTTTACAACATTTTCTTACTTACCTCATGGAAAACAACAACAAAAAAAGAGCTTTTAAAAAACATTTCTGACAAGCTCCTAATTTATTGTTCTTCTTTGCTATGGCCCATTAAATTGTAATTAGACCTCAAAAGAGGTGTTAATCAGGACACACTGTTAAAACTATGTATGCACGTCAGGTTCCTATCGACAGTAGCAAGTCCAATTTAAACGATTAATCTGCATATATATTGGTGTTTTGACAGAGAGCTGCTGATTTTTATATGTGTGCTTTTGATGAATGGAGCGATGTGCCTGCCTCTGACTTCCCATTGAATTTGTTGTGTTTATGCCTGTGGGCGCTACATGAGCCCAAACCCCGGAAACCCAGCCCTGCAAACCCAGGCAGATCCCAATTATGCTCATATTTCTTGTTTGCTGATTTGTTTTGTTGTAATTTTCCTGGCCTAAGATTTGGAAAGAGCTCTTTCAAGCGTTGTGCTTCATTCGGGGACAACCCTCAATCGGAACACCTAGATGTGTTTATTTATCAGCAACTTGGGACATATGCAAATTCAATAACCTTATATCTCTCCTTCCCACGTTATACACCTATGGGGGCCTCCATAACAGCTGCTTGGGAACTCTTACATTTCAAACAACAATAATTATAGATTTTCATACACATATATACTTATAGGCAGATGCCTATTTTATTAAAAACACTTCATGAAGTTACTGCTCCAAGTTTTTTTTTGTCGGGTACTGAAACCTGATTAAGTGTTGACAATGTATAACAGTGGCCTCTCTGCATTTTACAACGCTTCACATGTTATATGGCCCCCAGCACTCTTCCCATTCAGAATAGATTACAGTTATCTTTAAGAGGCTGATGCAACCTCGTTTAAACACCGGCATGTTTTACCAGTGGCGCCGTCCTGACCAATCCATCCTTTGGCGCACTTGGAATCTTCAGCACGAATATTCTCAGCTCTTTGATTTGGAAAGACTTCAACATAATTTATTTTATCTGTCAAGAGTCGTTCTAGCGGCAGGTGCCCATTACGGCGCCAACAGGCGGAATCATTGAACAGTAAGTGTCTTGTAGGGTTTTAAAGAGCTCCTCTTCAAAGTAATTCGTCATATCCAGATTTGTCATTCGAAGCAACATAAATTGGCCTGTGTTTTATTAGCATCAAATGTCGCAAAATGGCCAGTGTTGAAAAGATTTGTAAAAGGCCGGATGATTACACAGTCCAGCAGTGTATAAACTTAAAGTGCATGGTTAAGGTGAAACGCCCCAGTACAATATTAATAAATCGTTGCCAATCTCATCCGACCATCACTTATTCCCTGTACCGGCAGAATTCGGTATCCGCTTTCAAACAATTATTCATCAATTTAAGATTAATATCACTAAACAATAGTCCCTGCTCTGTCGAGGCTCCTGATTCATTCGGGGTCACTAATACAGAAATCTGGCTATTAGTCCTGGGGCACTGAGGCCAATTACAGTATGCCACCATTTCGTTTAGTTTAGTTTAGAGATACAGCACTGAAACAGGCCCTTCGGCCCACCGATCTGTGCCGACCATCAACCACCCATTTATACTAATCCTACACTAATTCCATATTCCTACCACATCCCCATTTGTCCTGATATTTCCCTACCACCTACCTCTCCTCGGGGCAATTGCTAATGGCCAATTTACCTATCAACCGGCAAGTCTTTGGTATGTGGGAGGAAACCGGAGCACCCGGAGGAAACCCACGCAGACACAGGGAGAACCTGCAAACTTGCAAACTCCCCAACTAAAGAATAGTTAAATCCGTGCAGATGGATCCTGAATCCTTCCAGGGTCTATATGACTCGGTCCAGGGAAGATTTTTCCAAGGCTGTTTACAATTTTCCCAAATTTATAGTTTCACTGATTGAAAAGTGTATAATATATTTTAATGCAGAGATTATTTGAGGGTAAAAAGTATTCATTGAAAATATTAACAAGGATCACTCACTTCCAAGCTGTCAGAATAGCCCATTTGCTCTGAAGTTAACTTTTTAATGTATTCAACTTTTCATAATTAATTCCTTCTGATTGTTTTCTGCTTCTCGAGTTACTGAGCTGAAATCGATTAAACACGCAATTTGTTTAGTTGCAAGTCTCAATCACTGAAATATCAATGAAAAAATTAATCTTAATATCAAAACAGCAAGCAATAACTTAGTGCTAGTACCTCCATTTATGATTTCTCTTAGAAGAAAACTAACTGTTCTAATACGTAATTCAAATAAATCTGATCGGTCAGAAAGTGCGCCAATTGTGTCACGTTTGAATATCCCTTGCTGCTTTTCACTGAAGTAGCATATGTGACCACTGAGCACTGACCACTGGTAATTCGGCTCTATTTTTAATCAACTGAAATGTGCAATCATTATTATTCACCTTCACAAAAACAACTCTGTCATCAGAAGATGAACAATGAGCGAAAAGGCAAATAGAGTCTGATGTATTAGTTGGGTCATTTGACGAATTAAGTGATTTGATTGCATTTATCAATGTATTGTCTGATATAATATAATCACTATAGAAAGCACTTACCGAGTCCAACAGCCATCGGTGATAATCACCAGATTAGGCAATTAATATTAACTACATCAAACCAAAAGACAATGGCCGAGTTAAGAGTTTCAACGCTTTATTTTCATCGATTTAAAGTGGGTCAGATTTGACGGTCCAATGTTAAACTAGTTTTATACTTTTATAATCTACACTCCAATTTACAAGTGGATCCATGAGTTTTGAACAATACAAAAGTTTACAATATCATGCAGTTTATTTTAGCAATTAAATTGCTTTTCAAGATTGTGTTAGTAAACATTTTTTTTTAAAAAAAAAGCATAGCCAGTGTCATCCACCAAAAAGTGCTGCATCATTTTTTGGTGGCATTTGCTTCCATTCTGTTTTTGTCCGCAAACGCTGTAAAATCAGTCAGCGTGGTCTTGGAAAAGCAAGATTGAGTCGTTTCAATTAAATAAGTGCCCCCATAGAATGTGCATTGAAGCGTATTACATATTGCGTTCTCAGGTTGAATAAAGCCCACATGCCGCGTAGATGGAAATATTTCCACACGAAGTTGCTCAGAAAGATTCCCATTGGAAAATGTGGCGGGATGATGAAGAATCGGGTCCCATTAAGGCAAAGTGGTGGTAATGTTTGAAATAGAGCCCGATCTATGTGGCTCTTAACTTATTTATTGTCGTAATTTGGTCGAAACATTTTACAATAAATAACGAACTAACTAACCAGTTGTGATTTTATCTGAGGATAGATTAATATGTGCGATCTTTTAACGTATGAATCGCTGCCTGTTCTTATCCCATGCAATACAATTCGCTTTCTTTACGACATTAAAAGTATCTCTTGCGTTTTCGGGTTCCTCGTGTGAAATAAGCAAGTAAGAAAAGGAAAAGAATCCACGGGTGATAATTCTGCATTTTTCGCTTGACATCTGAAGTTGCACAATTTCTATGACTTTTAAAGGTAAAATTGTTAAAACGCTAAACCTCGACTTGCAAATTTTGAACGTATTTCCAGATCAATAATTTAGCATATTGCCGAAATGTGCAAAATGTTAGTTCGCCTTGTGCAAACGTGTTTACTAAAACTAACAAACAAATGTGTATTGGAACACCGAAGTGTTAGGAGCTACTTGTTATACGTTTAACAACTGCACCACTATTTCACAACCATTCCTTGTAATACGCATTCCCCTTGAAGTATTGCTAACCCCTTAATGGAGAAGTGAGAACACTGATTTGAAATGTTGATTGGTTTGTGGATGTCTCAGTCCCTAAAATAATTGGTCACCGTGAACTGCAGGCCGTCCATCATCCAGGAGCTAAACGTGAATCTGACAATCGTTGTTTAGTCTTCAGTGAGCAACACGCACTGCTTGCGTTCTGATACAATTTATGTTCTTTTCCCAGTCAAAGAGATGGTCACTGTTAATAAAGAATACAAAATACCATGTATGTTATTAAAAAAAATCTGTTTGGGAATTAGACACTTAAAAATCACAAAGGAAAGAAACTAAAAAGTTTCAGAATCTTTTCTTTTGGTCAAGTTTGCTATCTGTTTATTTTCCAGTCTATAGTTTTAAGAATTTCTTGGCCAGCTCTGCTCAAATATTCAGAATGGAAAGGGGTATTGCGCCGAATTCCCAGTAGCGACACCAATAGTAGTGCTGATGTTTGATGGAGGCACACGAGGACTTTTTCTTCAACCGCTGGCTGAACATAACAGCTGCCGCCATCTAGAGGGGCAACAAATGCCAGGATTCTGCCGAGCGACTGTGAACTGGATGGCCTCTTTTGTTTTCTCTAAATGTGACCTTTTCCAAGATGAAACAGCTGGCTGGGGAAATACTGAATGTTCTAAGTAGTTCATATTTGATAATAGACAACAGTGTTAGTAAATAAACGGCCGCAGTATCTGTGCTATGCTGTCTCTTTTAGGCACAAGACTTTACTGCAGCCTTTGTAAGTGCTGCTTGTCTGCCCGGCTTGCTTTTCCTGAGTTTACCTGGGGCAATGCATTTTCATCTCCCTTCGCTGTCACCTGAAGGTGGGTCCCTCAGTGCGGCTGCGCAGCGGGACAAAGGGGCAGGGCAACAAGCTGGAGCACGAGCTCCGGCTCTGCAGCCAATCAGCGAGCGGCTAAGGAAGGGAAATTGACACAGAGCCCGTGGTCCCGCCCACGCCCATAGAAATCTGTCGCTCGCTGGAGTTTTGAGAAGTTTAAGGTAGGTCTGAAAGTTCACAGCAGGAATATCTCGCCCGCTCCTCCAGCCCTGACCTGCACAGGGCTCCATCCGCTCTTCGATCCCCGCTAAGACAAGCCGAGCGGTGCTGAAGGAGTCCTCCCACAGAGCCCTGGACACCGGCCGTCATGCAATACCAGCAGCACCCCAGCTCCTCGGCCATGAGTGTGAATCTGCCGCTGTACGCTCCAACCCCGATGCAAGCGGTGCACCCAACCCCATTCTACATCGATGACATCCTGGGCCGCAATGGGGCTCCTCACCCGACCACAGTGGCCCCCGGCCCGGCTCTGCCGTCCCCAAACTCGTCCTTCACCAGCATAGCTTCCCCGTACCGGACTCCAATCTACGAACCAACTCCAATCCACCCCGCCTTCCATCACCCAGCCCTGACACCGTATGGCAGCAGCGCCTTCACCGGACCCCTGTACCCCTTTGCCAGGACTGTTAACGACTATACACACGCATTCCTCAGACAGGACACGCTGGGTAAGAACCAGTTTAGTTTCGGATTTCTTCTCATTGCCAAGAATATGCTGCAATTTTAAGTTCTCTTAAAGCCAGTTCTGTTTTTGTTTTGCTCCAGAAAGTAGGGGAATTCTGCAGCGGGTAGTCGAGATAATAATCATCCCGACTAAATAAGAATGTGTTTTATTCTTTTAGCTACGCTGACGGGTATAAAATAGAGGACAGTGGCGGACGATTCGAGCGCCTGTTTTCATTCGGCGAATTAAATATAAAATTTAAAAGCCGTTTACGTGATTGATACCCGTTGGCGATTTAATCACAGGGACAATTTCAATTTTTCCTGAGCCTGTTCAGATTTCGAAACTAACTGGTAGCCTTTGACACAGAACATCCCGCAATGAGATTACGTGGCTAAATCTTTTCCATTGGAATTAAATGTATTATGTTTCCCCTTTTCTTTAAATAATAAACTGCATGAATATCTGAATATTGCTTTAAGGAGCTGAAAACGAAAATGAAAGGACTCTATTCGCAGTTTGTTTTACACATTACTTCTGCACGACATACTCCCTTGGGACAAGGAGATTGTCAGAAATCTTTACCAAATCCGACATCGGCCGTATGTTATACTTATTTTTTAAAATTGTTACCAAGTCATATTTTGAAATAGCCATTAAAATATAAAGTTCATTAGCCCATAAATATAAGCAAGTTTTGCTTTTATAAATCCATTCATTGATAAGTCACATTCTGCAGAAATTGCACCTTGGGCTAATTCACCAGCTTGTGCTCTCAGGGGCTGACCTTTTTTCGTTCATACAGGAAATCTTGAGCTCTCGATAGGAGTAAATCTGGTTACAGAGCTGTTAAATGTTTTCCTCTCAGTCAGAAGCGGACTCTTCCCCGGGAGTCGTGCACACTGCTGATTATTTTATCGACATCCTCAATACAGACATATACAGGAAACACTCGAGTTCTGATAGCCGGGATACGTTTTTCTGATATTGTTCATTTCCTCTATGTGGGATGTGACTTTATGGCAGCTAAAATAACCAGTTGCTTCCTATTTTTTGTGGCTGTTTTGCAGCATTTGAAGTGGGGACTGACGCAAGCGAAACTCTCGGAAAATAACAGCTACGCGGAATTTAGAAAGATTGAATTGCCTTTTGATTCTCGCCAAAGTCAATTTTGAATGTATTAATTTAACATTCTAGTTGGCGGAATTTTCTCCGTAAAATGGGCGAATATTTCGTTGTATCGCAAACAAATGGGCACTTTTAGGGAAGAAATCAGTAAGAAGGAGAATCAATGCAAAGTAATTTGATGAGCATAACACATCACATGATATATTCCGAATTAACTGGAATGTAGCTAAGATTACACGACTTTCTAGTTTGTATTCCACCAAACATGGCCCTAGAAGCGTATAGTAAATAGCCTAGCTCGTCTTTACGCAGAATTTAAAAAAATCTTTAACGCAATTTAAAGAATACTTGTACTGTAATGTACGGTTATATAGAAACCATAAAACAGCCTATCTCGGCTTCCTTGACTCATTTTTGTCAACGAGCAGAAGGAAATAACAGCCCTTTTGCAAGATAGACCAACAGGAAACACATTGACGGAAATGTTGCCATAGTCCTGAATTGGTAGGTTTCACACAAACCTTCAAGGCTTGTATGAAATCAATGTTGCATTGTGAGAAAGAAAGAGACCCCGGGCCTTTTTCCGGGTCCTTATCCTAATTTGCTTTTTTAATTCATCATCTATCAAGGGCTGCAAACAAATCAGAACCAGTTTAACATGTCATGCACGACAAATAAATAATCGGGTTGTAGTCAGATTTAGCCTCCTGTGAATATATAATTCTACAATAATAATGAGGTTAAATAATTCTGGATTCCCATTTTCTATTTATTATGTAGATCTTTCATTTAATATATGAATACAAATATATACAACAATCGGGTTTTACAAAAGTGAGCTCCTGAAATAACATTTAAATGTAATTTTAATCCCTTAATACAATTCACACTTTATGATATGATCAAACATAATCAATCCTATTGTTTTGCTTGATTTCCCTGCAGGAAAACCGTTGATATGGAGCCATTTTATTCAAAGGCCGCCGCATAAAAGAAAAGGAGGACAAGTTCGGTTCTCAAACGATCAGACCATTGAACTAGAAAAGAAATTTGAGACCCAGAAATATCTCTCACCCCCTGAACGAAAAAGACTCGCCAAGATGTTGCAGCTAAGCGAGAGACAGGTACATGAAAAGTATGATGAACAACTGAAAGTAAGGTGTTTAAAGCGCCTCCTTGCCAAAATATTTCTGATTGTAGATATTTACACATGGAGCGCTGGTACATACTGGTTAATTGTACCTAATAGCAATGTTTTGATAATGAAAATGTTCAATGCTTTTAGAAACGCTAATTTCATACACAAAGCCAAAATTAACAACTGGTGTTTTCCACGGATATGATTTCTTCTGATCTTTCTGCTAATTGACTGCCTGTAACTGCTTGTGTGTTCCCGCTGCATTTTATCAATATTTCTTTCGATGCTTGTTTTGTATCCAATTCTTCATATTTGATGAGTACTTTGTCTTCCTCATTCTTGAGGTTTTGGTAATTCTCGTAACAAGGTTTTTAAGCTTTTTTTTTAAAAAAAAAAATGCTTTCCATGCTATAATCCTCAATACAGCCGTTACGCAGATTTTATGTACAGATTTCCCGCAGAAATCCGTGGAAAAATAGTCACTTCACTAAAGCTCCGGGTGTTTTATTTTCTGCAGGTGAAGACTTGGTTTCAGAATCGCAGAGCTAAATGGCGGCGGCTGAAACAGGTACGGAGATTCTGCTCGCGTCTACTCTGTGGAGATTGTGGTTTCCGTTGTCATAGAAATGAATGTTCAAATGAACTTATCATTAATGTCAGAGCCTATTATATTTTGTGTGCTAAAGTAATTTGAAAGGTTATTTAACCCCTTTACCTTGATTGAAAAAACAAATAGTCATGCTGGAATTCAGGATGAACCACTGGAGCTGCACAAATGTTAAAAGCTTCTAATGTGGTTCCTATATCAATTATTTTGGCCGTTTCATGTCCTCCGCATTAGGAATCTATTAATTCTTCAGCAATCCCATATGTTGTTTGTCCAATTAATTCTTGCGGACCAACGTAAATGTCGGCAAGGTAGCCATGCAATTCATAGAATATTTATTGTTCCATCGTTGAACAAGCATATGAGTAAACGCATTTATTAAATTATTGACATGCATTACGTAATACACCTGGCTCGTTATATTTTCAGCTTCAAACATAATGCTGCACCTAGCAATATAGCCTGTTAGCAGCAGGCTATAAAAGTACACAGCAGCTTGTAACTTGTATACGAACTGCAAACATGTATCGTTTAGAAAAATGTAATACGTTCGTAACAAATCTATTCACTATCATTGTTCACCAGAAAGTTTTAGATAGTTTTGTTTTGTCCCGTTTAGAAGGAAATTCAAGGCAATGTGGCTCTTTGTCTTGAAAAGAAAATCAAATGGAAACTTCACAGTCTTATCTGACAATTTGCCACGTACAACCTTATTCTAGTCGAAACTACGTTTTAAACAACTAGACTTGTAATATTTTTAAAATAAGTTATTTTTTTCAATTCAGAAGAATCAAAATGGCGAAGCCAAAATTTTAATAGCCAATAAATTAAAATGGAACAATCCCATTGGCTGGCCGGTTCACTCTTAATTCTTAGTGGAGTCTCAAGTTGGTGGAAGTTCATTTAAAGATCAAAACCAAAGAGGCATGTTCTTAAAGGGGCCTCACACTGCTTACAGCACAGCAATAGCCCACAACAGGAAAAATGTATTGGACAATGACAATCCTGGTATAGTGCAAACACGTTTTTTCCAGTTTTTTAAATTTAATTAGCATTAGTGCCGTATAGCAGTTCCTGTTCTGTAAGAGTCAGTTGTAAGCATTGTTTTGAAGTCCAGACACTTTAACTGTAATATTCTGTGGTAAATATTAACGCTCCGAAATTGTTTTCAATGTTTCAATTATAACGGACTGTATGATTTCTCAATGATCAACTGTAGATAAGCAGACAACGATAACGTCACCACCATTAATCTTTCGGCTTTCTATGGCATTCCCTCTAAGCCAAAGAGGAACTTAAACCACCCCACCCCCACCCCCAATAAAATCCACAGTACAGACTACCCAATAAAATATTGCATTAATCTTAGTTGTGGGAATGTGGAAGCAAAGCAAACAGGCCTGAAATCGCTCCATCGCTTTGCTATGGCATCTTTACTGTATCTTGCAACTATAGAAGCAGCAGTTACTTGTGCAGGGATAGCTTTTTAAACAGTTCCAGACCAATTATTCTCTTTTAACTTCTGTGATTCCTGTCATTTCACCAAAGGCTACAGAAGTATTACACAGTCGAAAGTTCATGTCCTAGGGAGAGGAAGCCTTTCAGTTACTCATTCTGGGCACACATCGTGTTCGCCGCCTTGGTTCAACTGGCAGGAGTGTTTGTGTTGATTTTGCAGGCTGTCGCGCACGCCTGAAAGGGATTGGCTTGAATGGTACTGCCCGCGCCTGGGTTTCAGTGCACCAAAGATTTTCTATTCAGATAAAACAGAAAATGCTGAAAATAGTCAGCCGGACTGGCAACATCTGTGGAGAGAGAAACCGAGTTAACGTTTCAGGTCGATGACCTTTCATCAGAACTGTTGAGAGTTTTCTGTCAATTCCTGCAGTAGCACGAGCCGCAAACTGGCAATGCAACGTGGCCATTAAAAATAACACCTTCATGAGAGTGACTTAAAGATAACCTTTATTGGAGCATTTTTCAAGCACCTTGCAATCAAAATGTACATCCTAACGTATCTCTGTGTGAATGGAATAACAAAAGCAGTCTCACCTGGATGTTCAGCCCACAGTTATAAAGCGGAAGCGTTGTCTTCAGCTGCACTCCTCTGCAGTGATGTTGTGGCTTCTCGCTCAAGTTTAAACCTGAATGGAGGTCCAGTGAATTCTTAACCTGGTCTTTATTCTCGAACAATGTGCTGTATCATAATGCATTTATTTGTAGAACAATGATGAATCGGCAAGACTATGAAATACGATAAACCACGGGCTTTCAGTCAGTAGTTACCTTGCATATCTTACACCTGCTACGCTTAAGATAATAGAAAATGCTTTCTTTTAAAAACAGGAAAATCCTCAAGGAACCAAAAGAGAAGAATCGGACAATTCGGACCAATCCATCGAAAGTCAGTGCGAGAAGGGCCGAGAAAGCTGCCTGAATCCCGATCAGAATAAAGCAGTGTTATTGAATGGGTCGCATTGCTCGACCTCCCCTGCATCTCAGCAAAATGAATCGGAAGTGTCAGAAGACAGTGACGAAGAGGTGGACATCGATGATGACAGGAGTACTTATCCTGCAGATGCATAATGAAACACATTGGGACTCAAGTCGGTTGGAGAATGGAAGGATAGTGCTTTATCATTGCACTTTACTGGGAACCGGACTGGTAGGTTGGATGTATTTCCTAAAACCCCAATAATGGGAAGAATGTATAAGGTGTGAGGTTGAAAACCTTTTTGCATGGGTTAAAACTTAATAAACAGACCCATACGATCGGTCGCTAAATGCGATTGAATGAAGGGTTGTGTATAACTCAAATTAGCACACTGTGTTATATTTATGTACAGTACATAATTTTTGTAATTCGGATATTTTAATACTTGTGTACATAACGTGTTTTTGTTGTAATATTCAATTTTGTAAGAAAATTGTTAGACTGGAGAAAAAGAGTCGAGTAATTTATACAACCACACAAAGCTATGGCATCGATGTATTTGATTGGTAGCTTTCAGTAAAAGTTCGTCAGTGGTTATATACCTCATATTCCAAAAGTATTGTGTATATTGTGTAAATACATGGTTTGTTGAAACGCTCACGTGGTTAATAAACGCAGAAAAAGTATAAAATAAGTTACCTGTTCAAATGTGTACTTTATTATCGCAACTATACCCATTTATTGCGGATGCCAATCACCAAACAGATACAGCGTTTGGTCTTATTGTTTCTTATCTTACACCTTGCAATAAAACATGACAATGGAATATTATACAGCCTTTGCATTAGTTTACACACATAAACATGTATACAGATCCAACAGTAAATTATTTTGTAGAAGAATGAAGGGAAAAGGTGGATCTGAATGGCAATCTAACGGATCAAAACACACTCCTATTTTTAATAAGGGCCTCTAATATTGTTTCAGTTTAACAGTACTTAGCAGATATGCATAAAATATTGACAAGAAGGTGTATCAGATTTATACATAAACTATATCTGCAGCACATGTATTTAGTGAAGGATTAAAATGCCAGGCGAATGTATTTTTTTAAACTTTATTTGCTGTAGTGTAAATTAATTGAGTTTTTTCCGTTATGATGTTAAATCGTATGACATTGTATACATTGCAGTTTTGAATCATTCATTTTTGTTTTTAGTGCAGTCCGAATGTTTTTATAAAGGGTACTTCGAAAAGCTGGAGGATGTGTATTTTGTAGGTTTGTCCGCTATGAAGATCAGAGACTATTTTAAAAATGTCAGCTGTAATTTCTGTCTGCTCTTACCCCTCAAGCAACCTTTTTTATAGTATAAGAACGAATCGTGCTAAAAAATCTCATTCTATTCAGACAAAATCATCCTTTTTCAGCGTTTTCAATTTTCCGTCAGCAGATACAGTACAAGCTCCCGGACTGCAAGGGAATAAAATAAAATTAGAAATAATACTGCTCAGAACAGAGCAGCAGTTAATAGCATTGTATTAGCCACTGAAATCAAGGAATTATTTCTTAGATAATGATCTGAATTTATTTAACTTATTTAAATCTGAAAGGTTTGCTCCATTCTAATGCAGTATCGATTCAAATCTCGTCTAATACTTATTCTGGGCATCATATTTTTTAAAATGAAACTGTAACTTTTTGCTGTACTTTTATTTATATTGAAGGAGGAATGCCAGTGCAGGTGAATGAGCACTTTACAATTCCAGATCCAATCATCTCAGCCCCGGGACATCACTGTGGGAGCTCCTCAGGGCAGTATCTGAGGCCTAACCATTTTCAATTACTTCATCATTCACCTTCCCTCCATCATAAATTCAGAAGTGGAGAAGTTTGCTGATGATTGCACAGCATTCAGTTGCATTTGCAACACCTATATGCATGTATGCAGCGAGACCTGGACAATATTCAGAATAGGACTGATAAATGGCAAGTAACATGCATGCCACACAACTCTCAGACAATGACTATCTCCAATGAGATGGAGCCTAACCAGCTCCCCATGACATTCAATGGCATTACCATTGCCAAATCCCCCATGATCAACAACTTTGGGGTCATCATTGACCAGAAACTTAACTGGACCAACCACTTTAATATTGTGGCTACAAGAGCAGGTCAGAGGTTGGGTATTCTGCAACGAGTGACTCACCTCCTGACTCCCTAAAGCCTGTCCACCATCTATAAGGTGCAAGTCAGGAGTGTGATGGAATGCTCTCTATTTGCCTGGATGAGTGCAGCTCCAAAAACACTCAAGAAGCTTGACGCCATCCAGAACAAAGCAGCCCACTTGATTGGCACCCCATCCACCACTTTAAAGATTCACTCCCTCCACCACTGGAGCACTGTCTTTGCAATGTGTACCATCTACAAGATGCACTGCAGCAGTGCTCCAAGGTTCCTTCAACAGCACCTCCTAAACTGCAACTTCTACCACCTAGAAGCACAAGGGTAGCAGACACATGGGAACACCGCCACCTATAAATTTTCCTCCAAGTCACATACCATCCTGATGTAGAAATATATTGCCATTCTTTCATTGTTGCTAGCTCAAATTCCTAGAACTCCCCACCTCACAGCACTGTGGAGTAAATCACCACACAGACTGCAGTGATTCACCTTCTCAAGGGCAATTAGGGATGGGCAACAAATGATGGCCTTGCCAGCAATGACTATTTCCCATGAATGACTAAAAAAAGTATACAATATCGGTATCAAGGACTGCCACATATTACACATAGATGCAAAGTAAAGCCCCCTCAGTAAAAATGTCTTATTCAACCTCAAGGAGCACCCTATGCTGCACCAGTGCGACATTTTGCATTTCCCATATCGACCACCATGATGCTTCCTTGAGTAAGATTGTTCATTAGTACTGTGTTAGGGTCAATGTTGTGCTCTGGGCCCATGTCTGCCTGGGTTACGACTGTCCAGATTTATTTCATGTAAAACACTTACAACCAACCGACTAACAAAAATATTTTTACAGGGGAAATTAACACCTTTGAAAATGGGTTGGACAAATATCTGGTTTACATAGAATTGCATAGAATATTCAGCACAGAAATAGACCATTCGGCCCAACCTGTCCATGCCAACGTATGTAGTCCACTCAAGCCTCCTCCTATTCTTCCCCAACTAACGCTATCAGCACCACACTCTCTTTCTTTCTCCTTCATGTGCTTATCTAGTCTCTCCTTAAATGCATCTACACTATTTGCCTCAACCACTCCCTGTGGTAGCGAATTCCACATTCTCACCACTCTCTAGGTAATTCCCTATTTGACTTCTTAGTGACTACCTTATATTGATGGCTTCTTGTTTTGCTCTTCCCCACAAGTGAAAACACTCTCTCTGTGTCTACTGTAACAAAATCTTTCATAATTTTAGGTCACCGTTCAGCTTTCTTTCACCCTTCTTTCAGATGAGATGTTAAACCAAGGCCCTTTCTGTCCTCTCAGCTGGATGTAAAAGATCCCATGGCACTATTTTAAAGAACAGCAGTGGAGTTATCCCCTGTGTCAATCAAACTCAATCAAATTTGTGAGGCATGATTTCTCACGCACAAAGCCATGCTGACTATCCCTAATCAGACCTTGCCTTTCCAAATGTATATAAATCCTGTCTCTCAGAATCCCTTCCAATAACTTTCCCACCACTGATGTAAGGCTCACTGGCCTGTAGTTCCCTGGCTTATCCCTGCTGCCCTTCTTAAATAAAGGCACAATATTAGCTATCCTCCAGTCTTCCGGTACCTCACCCGTGGCTAACTTTGATACAAAAATCTCTGCCAGGGCCCCAGCAATCTCCTCCCTTGCTTCCCATAGCATCCTAGGATACACCTGGTCAGGCCCTGGGGATTTATCCACCTTAATGCGCTTCAAAACCTCCAACACCTCCTCCTTTGTAATGTTGATATGCTCCAGGATATCGCTGTTCCCTCCCTTGAACTCACTTGCTTCCATGACCTTCTCCACGGTAAATGCTGACAAGAAGTATTCATTTAAGACCTTGCCCATTTCCCATGGCTCCACACATAGATTACCACACTGATCCTTAAGGGGACCTACTCTCTCCCTAGCTACCTTTTTACTCTTAATATACTTATAGAATCTTTTAGGATTCTCCTTTATCTCATCTGCCAGGGAAATCTCATGGCCCCTTTTCGCCCTCCTAATTTCCTTCCTAAGTGTACTCTTACATCCCCTATGCTCCTCGAGGGACTCGCTTGATCCCAGCTGCCTATACCTGACATATGCCTCCTTCTTTGTCCTGACCAGATCCGCAATATCCCTTGTCAACCAAGGTTCCCTAAACTTGCCAGCCTTGCCCTTTCATATAACAGGAACATGCCAGCCCAGAACTCTTCCTATCTCACTTTTAAAAGCCTCCCACTTTCCAGACGTCCCTTTACCTGTAAACAGCCTCTCCCATTCAACTTTTGAAAGTTCCTGTCTGATGCTATCGAAATTAGCCTTCCCCCAATTTAGGACTTCAACCTGAGGACCAGTGCTATCCTTTTCCATAACTATCTTGAAGCTAATAGAGTTATGGTCACTGGTCCCAAAGTGCTCCGCCACTGACACAGCAACCACCTGCCCAGCCTCATTTCCTAAGAGGAGGTCAAGTGTAGCCCCTTCTCTAGTAGGGCCATCCACATACTGCTTCACATGTTAAGTCATTTTCCGTGCAATGCCAGATAAAGCTTTGATTTGATGTATCAGCATCAAATGGGGCAGTGAATGAAGGAACAGAGCATGAAAATTCTTCTGTAACTCCCTAAGGCCAAGCTCACTTAGACCACAGTAACCATTATTCACCAACATCCCAGCTGACTGACAACGCTCTTCTTTAACCGGACATGTCCTTCTCACCTCACCTTTTTAAAGGACTACAGTCAGAACGCATATCTACTTTATGTTTTGGTAGTCCGTTCTAGAGGACAATGGAGTCACTGCACAAAGAAACAAACTAAAAGGCTAACTCACCAAGTCGGCCAATCTCTCAGAGAGGCCTTTGGTTCTGTTATAATTACTCTTAGGCAAACTAAACAACTTTTAACTTCTTTAAAAACGAGTCTCAAAATCAATATCCTTTAACATATCAGATTTCAGATATGTCTGTACAGAATTAAAATGACTGAATAAATCAGATTAACGAATAGCGATTAATGTTCATTCCGTTCCTGTAAATACTTCCCTGCTACTCGTTATAGCATTGATATCAGCATTCCCTTCTTTCAACACAGATCTTCAAATTAATAGGAAAATGCACGTTAAAATTAATCTGTCTTCTTTCTGATAAAATTGTCTTTGAAAGATCAGTGCAGATGGCGAGATTTACCGTTTGAATGTAATTCTGATTTATAGATTGGAATTGTAACTGGTTACTGGATGCAGAAGCATTTTGGTAAAAGCTTGGTTTGATTTTATATATACTTATAAATATGATACATATACATCAAATCAGCGGTGATATTTGTGAAGAATTCAGTTTTGCTCCTCTCGTATTGGCACTGCCTGTGACATCGGCAAATCTTGATGTTTCTTAATATATAAATGCAAACAGAACAAGTTACAGTGGAGTTTGAAACAAAACAGAAACACAGCACAGTGCACAGGTTGTTATGACTGTCAATATCAACATTTATTTTGAGTTACCCCTTACTTCGTTACCAATTCGTAACAACCAGGCTCGATCAATGCATTTAAATATAGTAAAGTGCAAATTTGTTAAATATTCGTTAAAGATAATTCAAAGCTAAGTTATTTCGTTTCTTAGTTTTTAAGAAAAAAAGTCCTGCGTGTGTGTTGTCTTTGGCATCGTGCATGTAAGAAAACTATCAATAATGCTGCTAACTTGTAAGAATTAGTTTAGCTTGAAATTTGAAGTGCCTTTTATTGTCACTGCAAACGGAATGCGTTAATAACGGGTTAAATGATTCACAGATGCCTAGATTGGATAGTAAAGCTACCTCCAACTTCACCAGGTTATATATCAAATATTGTCAAGAAAAGTAACTGAGTGAGCTACTGCCTGGGTGACACTTGACTCCTTACCAAAATAACTAAAATGGCAGTGTGTTTATCGTAACTTTAACATATATAACATATAAAAACTAGAAGCAGATGGTTTATATAAATCATCTTTAAGAATTAGTGCAGAAATGTGTTGAAACTTTGACCTGCACATATCTGAACTTGAAGAAGAACAAAGTTCCACAGTGTTTCCACGAGCTTTCAGCCAGTATAAATGGGCATACAGTATAGCAGTAGATACAAGCTACAGATACTAATGGATATGCTGAAGGACATTCTATACAGTACAAGTTACAGACACTAATGGATATTCTCTGCAATGCGAGTTACAAATATTAATTGGTATGTTATACATTACGAGTTACAGATACTAATGGATATCTTGTGTCGTGCGAAGTACGTTTCCAAAATTTGTAGAGCAAATTGGTAACGGAACGCAACAAAATCAAAATAAACTAGGAGTATAAAACTCTGCAAACATTGTACTTGATTAAGCATGTTACTTTCACAGCTAGTTTGGTGTATTTGTTTGCGGTGTAACATAATCCGAAGCTAGATGCCATTTTAGTATCTTGAAAGGAACACATCTACATATTTAAAAGATGAGTTACACAGTTTGAATTAAAAATACTTGGACCATGTTAGCATTTGGATGATGTCAACCTTTAGAATATTTTGCTTCCTTTACCAATACCTACCATTATTAAGTAGGATTATTTGAAGAAAAAGATGATTCGATACACGATAAATCCGTGCTATTAGCCTGCTACTCTTGCGCAATGAAATGTAAATAGGTTTATATGTTCTAGCAGCGTCTGCTATTAGTTCGGTATTTAATTCTGTTTTCCTGTACAGCAGCCAAACCACTGCCTCTGTATCTTAGCTTGTTTTTCGAAATGCAATTTAATTAAATGATTCTAAGGATGTAGTCTGTATCTCTCCATGATACTCTAGGCAGTAATCCTGGAATTGAATAATTTAATTCCAGTGTTAGTGACAATTGGTGTTTAGTTTCTGTGTGATGTGTAACACCTGACAAATGTGACAAAAGCAATTGATGCTGGAAATGTGAAACAAAAACAAAAGAAAACGCTGGAAATACTCAGGAGGTCAGACGGCTTCTGTGGAAAGCAAGAACAAAGTTAACGTTTCAGATATGTCAGCCTTCATGTCAGAAAACAGCACATTTGACGAATGTGTCTTGTTATGGTATCTATTTAAGCAGACTTGCCAAATATGTAGAATCTGTGATTGTCATTTCCATTTCAACAGAAATTCGGCGATGTCTTTCTTTGGCTGACTTAGATTTTAAAAATGGAAAGAGTCTACCTTTCAAGGTGGACGAATATCACTTGTAAAAGATGCATGTAAAATCCAGATCTCATTCACACAGAACTACAGAAAGGGGAGATACAGCGATATGAAAAAAAATGTCAATATTGGTGCCGATTTTGTCCTGCAATTTCTGAAAGTAAATGAGTTGATAGCTGGTTGTATTGTTTACTACAACAAGCATACACTCTGTACAAAAGATATGTTGAAGTGGCTGAGAGTACTGTTATCGACCTCTGTCATTCCCCTCACTGTCATCGACCTTGAACAATTGCAGTTCTATTAACTATTCGGTCAGTCTGATTGCATTCCGAGAATAAAAGAATGATCTAACTGGAGGGATGTGTTAGTTCAAAAACAGATCGTTCCATGTATTAAGGTTTTTGATTACTGTTGAACTGTGGTGTTTGGAGAAGATTAGAATAAATACGAGCAAGTACACTGCTGTCGGTTAAAAATTAATAGAATTACAAATGTTATCTAATACAAAATGCTAGATTACTGATTAGTAGTGAGTTGTTGGACTTCATAATGCCCATTACTAATGTTGCGCCTGACAGTAATGTGTACAGAAACTGGAAATGCATTGTTTGTTTAAATGCTGCTTAAAACATGCTGCTGTAAAAAGCCCCGTGCTCAATAGAAGCGACAACCAAATATTAGAATTATCTAAAAAAAAACTATTCGTCACAGTTCCACTAATTTATCATTTGGTCGGGATATAGGCACATTTCTTAATGCACGAATTTGGGCAGAGTGACTGTGCCCAGGAAATAAGTTTTAAAACATGGACTGAAAACACTGGTGGGGAGAAGCACTTCCTCTCCGATGAAGATACACTCTGTACAAAAGTCTTTTCTATTTATAGATGCTGCAGTGCATTTCTGTCTGTATTTCAGATTTCCAGCATTTGCACTTCTTGTTGGCAAAATACTGTTGTAGCATGTCTTGTTGTCTGTGACTAACTGGATACCCGATAACATTTTTAAAATTCACTTAGCAGGGCGATAATCGCGCCATGTGCTCCGAGTTTGACTACTTAACCAAATAAACCTCGATCCAATCACAGCTTCACATATTCCAGATTCGCTCCTTGTCCACTAACTTACTTAGGGTGGGAGCAATTCAGAGATCCAGCGTGAAGTGAAATTGCTACTTCAGCCATGTCATTTTGGGGTATTAAAATTTTAGGAAAGTATTAGAGATAACCACATTTTACGTACGTTAACTTGCAATTCATTTTTTTCCTGTTCTTTCATGGTATGTGAGCATCGCTGGCTAGGCCAACATTTATTGCCCATCCCTAATAGCTCTTGATAAGGTGGTGGTGAGCGGCCTTCTTGAACCGCTGCATTCCATCTGGTGTACATACACCAATAGTGCTGTTAGGAAGGGAGTTGCAAGATAGTGTGTGACTTGGAGGGGAACTTGCAGATGATGGGGCTCCCATGTGCCTGCTGCACTTGTCCTTCCAGGTGGTAGAGGTTGCGGGTTTAGAAGGTGCAATCGAAGGAGGCTTGGCATGTTGCTGCAGTGCATCTTGTAGATGGTGCACACTGCTGCCACTGTGCACCGGTGGTTGAAGGAGTGACTGTGGGTGGATGGGTTACCAATCAAGCGGGTTACTTTGTCCTGGATGGTGTCAAGCTTCTTGAGAGTTGTTGGAGCTGCACTCATCCAGACTAGTGGAGAATATTCCATCACACTCCTAACTTGTGCCTTGTAAATAGTGGACAGGATCTGGGGAGTCAGGAGGTGAGTTACTCGCTGCAGAATTCGCTGCCTCTGACGTTCTCTTGTAGCCACAGTATTTATATGGCTGGTCCAGTTAAGTTTCTGGTCAATGGTAACTCCCAGGATGTTGATGGTGGGGGATTCAGCGATGGTAATGCCATTGAATGTCAAGGGGAGATGGTTAGATTTTCTCTTGTTGGAGATGGTCATTGCCTGGCACTAGTCTGGCACAAATGGGGCAGCACAGTGGCGCAGTGGTTAACACAGCAGCCTCACAGCTCCAGCAACCCAGGTTCGGTTCTGGGTACTGCCTGTGCGGAGTTTGCAAGTTCTCGCTGTGATGGTGTGGGTTTCCATCGGGTGCTCCAGTTTCCTCCCACAGCCAAAGACTTGTAGGTTGATAGGTAAATTGACCATTGTAAATTGCCCCTAGTGTAGGTAGGTGGTAGGAGAATGGTGGGGATGTGGTAGGGAATATGGGATTAATGTAGGATTAGTATAAATGGGTGGTTGTTGGTCAGCACAAACTCGGTGGGCCGAAGGGCCTGTTTCAGTGCTGCATCTCTCTATGACTCTAAATGTTACTTGCCACTTATCAAGGCTGAATGTTATCCAAGTCTTGCTGCATATGGACATGAACTGCTTTAGTATCTGAGGAGTCACAAATGCTGCTGGACACTATGCAATCAACAGTGAACAGCCCCACTTTTGACCTTATGATGGAGGGAAGGTCATTGGTGAAGCAGCTGAAGATAGTTGGGTCTAGGACACTACGTTAAGGAACTCCTGCAGTGTTGTCCTGGGTCTTAGATGTTTGGCCTTCACAACCACAACCATCTTCCTAGGTATGACTCCAACCACTGGAGAGTTTTTTCTCTGATTCCCATTGACTTCGATTTTACTAGGGCTCCTTGATGCCACACATGGTCAAATGCTGCCTTGATGTCAAGGGCAGGCACCTCCAGAATTCAGCTTTTGTCCATGTTTGGACCTAGGCTGTAATGAGGTCAGGAGCCGAGTGGCCCTGGCAGAGCCCAAACTAAGCATCAGTGAGCAGGTTACTGCTGTGTAAGTGCCACTTGATGGCATATCGACGGCAGCTTCCATCACTTTGCTGATGACTGAGAGTAGACTGATGGGGCGGTAATTGGCCGGATTGGATTTGTGCTGCTTTTTGTGGACAGGACATACCTGGGCAATTTTCCGTATTGTCGGGTAGATGCCAGTGTTGTAGCTGTACTGGAAGAGCTTGGCCAGGGATGTGGCTAGTTCTGGAGCACAGGTCTTCAGTACTACTGCCGTAGCCTTTGCAGTATCCAGTGCCTTCAGCCATTTCTTAATACCATGTGGAGTGAATTGAATTGGCTGAAGTCTGGCATCTGTGATATTGGAGACCTCAGCAGGAGGCCGAGATGGATCATCCACTCGGCATTTCTGGCTGAAGATGGTTGCAAATGCTTCAGCCTTATCTTTTGCACTGATGTGCTGGGCTCCCCTCCATCACTGAGGGCAGGGATGTTTGTGGAGCCTCCTCCTAATGTTAGTTGTTTAATTGTCTGCCAACATTCACGACTGGTTGTGGCAGGACTGCAGTGCTTTGAGCTGATCCATTGGTTGTGGTATTGCTTAGCTGTATCACATGCTGCTTCCACTGTTTAGATGCAGGTGTTGTAGCTTCACCAGGTTGACACCTCAGTTTGAGCTATGCCTGGTGCTGTTCCTGGCATGCCCTCCTGCACTCTTCATTGGACTAAGGTTGGTCCCCTGGCTTGATGGTAATGGTAGAGTGAGGGATATGCCGAGCCATGAGGTTACAGATTGTGGTTGAATATAATTCTGCTGCTGCTGATGGCCCACAGCACCTCATCGATGCCCAGTTTTGAGTTGCTACATCTGATCTGAATCTATCCCATTTAGCATGGTGGTAGTACCACACATCATGATGGATAGTATCCTCAGTGTCAAGTCGGCTCTTCGTTTTCACAAAGACTGTGCGGTGGTCACTCCTACCAATACTGTCATGGACAGATGCATCTGCGACTGGTAGATTGGTGAGAGCGAGGTCAAGTAAGTTTTTACCTCTTGTTGGTTCCCTCACCACCTGCCACAGACCCAGTCTGGCAGCTATGTCCTTCAGGACTCAGCCAGCTCAGTCAATAGTGGTTCTACCGAGCCAATCTTGGTGATGGACATTGAAGTCCCCCACCCAGTATATTTTGTGCCCTTGATCCCAGGATCTTCCAAGTGGTGTATAACATGGAGGAGTACTTATTCATCAGCAGAGGGAGGGTGGTAGGCAGTAATCAACAGGAGGTTTCCTTGCGTATGTTTGACCTGATGCCATGAGACTTCATGGGGTCAGGCATCAATGTTGAGGACTCCCAGGTCACATCCCTCCAGACTGTACACCACTCTGCTGCCACCTCTGGTGGGTCTGTACTGCTAGTGGGACAGGACAGACCCAGGGATGGTGATGGAGGTGTCACGACATTGTAAAGTGTTATTCGGTGAGTATGACTATGTCAGGCTGTTGGTTGACTAGTCTGTGGGACAGCTCTCCCAATTTTGGCGCCAGTCCCCAGATATTGGTGTAGAGAACTTTGCAGGCTCAACAGGGTAGGGTGTGCCATTGTCATTTCTGATATCTAGGTCGATGTCAGGTGATCCGTCTGGTTTTATTCAAATTTTCTGTAGCAGTTTCGTATAACTGAGTGGCTTTTTGGGTCATTCCAGAGGGCAGTTAAGAGTCGACCATGTTGTTGTGGGTCTGGAGTCACATGTAGACCAGACTGGGTAAGGATGGCAGATTTATTTCCATTCGTGAACCAGATGGTTTTTTATGACAATCCAGTAGTTTCAGGGTCACCATTATTGAGACTAGCTTTGAATTCCAGATTTATTATTAAATTCCACCAGCTGCTGTGGTGGGATTTGAACTCATGTCCCCAGAGCATTAGTTGGAGCCTCTGCATTACTAGCCCAGTAACATTACCACTACGCCACATGAAGAAGCAAAATCCAAAAATTAACTTGCAGTGAACCAAAGATTTTTTGTTCCAGCCTGGAAAGTACCAGCTAACATTTTCCTCGAGAAGTCCGTTATTCAGTTGCACCTTTTGTTTCGGTAGATAATTCTGTTTGGAACTAAGAGACTGTCTGACAACCCAATCTGGTTCACGTACAGCAACAAGGAAGTCTCCTTGTTAAACTCTCATCCCATTAATCCAGCCATTTTTCAACACTTCTGAATGTTCTGTAAACTGAGGTTTATCCATTTTCAGCTTCAGCTTCATTAGATTTAAGATTTTAGCAAGGGGTGAAAATACAATTGCTAATTGCATTGCTGCTGTGTTAAGAGGATACAGTAGATTTGCACCTTCTTCTTCTTCTTTGGCCTCCTTGTCTCGAGAGACAATGGGTAATCGCCTAGAAGTGGTCAGTGGTTTGTGGAGCAGCGCCTGGAGTGGCTATAAAGGCCAATTCTAGAGTGACAGACTCTTCCACAGGTGCTGCAGATAAAATTGGTTGTTGGGGCTGTTACACAGTTGGCTCTCTCCTTGCACTTCTGTCTTTTTTCCTGCCAACTGCTAAGTCTCTTCGACTCGCCACTCTTTAGCCCCACCTTTATGGCTGTCCGCCAGCTCTGGCGATCACTGGCAACTGACTCCCACGACTTGTGGTCAATGTCACAGGACGTCATGTCACATTTGCAGTCGTCTTTAAAGCAGAGACATGGACGGCCAGTGGGTCTGATACCAGTGACAAACTCGCCATACAATGTGTCCTTGGGGATCCTGCCATCTTCCATGTGGCTCACATGGCCAAGCCATCTCAAGCGCCACTGGCTCAGTAGGGTGTATATGCTGGGGATGTTGGCTGCCACGAGGACTTCTGCGTTGGAGATACGGTCCTGCCACCTGATGCCAAGGATTCTCCAGAGGCAGTGAAGATGGAATGAGTTGAGACATCGCTCTTGGCTGACATACGTCGCCCAGGCCTCACTGCCGTATAGCAAGGTACTGAGGACACAGGCTTGAAACACTTTTGTGTTCCGTGTCAGTGCGCCATTTTCCCACACCCTCTTGGCCAGTCTGGACATAGCAGCGGACGCCTTTCCCATGCGCTTGTTGATTTCTGCATCAAGAGACAAGTTACTGGTGATAGTTGAGCCTAGGTAGGTGAACTCTTGAACCACTTCCAGAGCGTGGCCACCGATATTGATGGATGGAGCATTTCTGATGTCCTGTCCCATGGTCTTCGTTTTCTTGAGGCTGATGGTTAGGCCAAATTCATTGCAGGCAGCCGCAATCCTGTCGATGAGTCTCAGCAGACACTCTTCTGTGTGGGATGTTAATGCAGCATTGTCAGCAAAGAGGAGTTCCCTGATGAGGACTTTCCGTACTTTGGTCTTCGCTCTTAGGCGGGCAAGGTTGAACAACCTGCCATCTGATCTTGTATGGAGGAAAATTCCTTCTTCTGAAGACTTGAACACATGTGAGAGTAGCAGGGAGAAGAAGATCCCAAACAGTGTAGGTGAGAGAACACAGTCCTGTTTCACGCCACTCAGGATTGGAAAGGGGTCTGATGAGGCACCGTTATGCTGAATTGTGTCTTTCATGTTGTCATGGAATGAGATGATGATACTTAGTAGCTTTGGTGGACATCCAATCTTTTCCAGTAGTCTGAAGCGACCACGTCTGCTGACGAGGTCAAAGGCTTTGCTGAGACCTATGAAAGCAACGTAGAGGGGCATCTGTTGTTCGCGGCACTTCTCCTGTAGCTGGCGAAGGGAGAACAGCATGTCAATGATGGATCTCTCTGCTCGAAAGCCGCACTGTGCCTCAGGGTAGACACGCTCAGCCAGCTTCTGGAGTCTGTTTAAAATGACTTGAGTGAAGACTTTTCCCACTATTCTGAGCAGGGAGTTTCCACGGTAGTTGTTGCAGTCACCGCAGTCACCCTTGTTCTTATAGAGGGTGATGATATTGGCATCGCGCATGTCGTGTGGTACTGCTCCCTCATCCCAGCACAGGCAAAGAAGTTCATGGAGTGCTGAGAGTATAGCAGGCTTGGCAGTCTTGATTATTTCAGGGGTAATGCCGTCCTTTCCAAGGGCTTTTCCACTGGCTAGAGAATCAATGGCATCACTGAGTTCCGATTTTGTTGGCTGTTCGTCCAGCTCATCCATGACTAGCAGAGACTGGGCTGCATTGAGGGCGGTATCAGTTACAACATTTTCCCGGCGTACTGTTCTAGGTAGTGCTCCACCCAGCGGTCCATTTGCTTGCATTGGTAAGTGAACGTGTCCCCTGACTTAGACTTGAGGGGGGCGATCTTCTTGATTGTTGGCCCAAAAGCTCTCTTAATGTCATCATACATGCCTCTGATGTTTCCGGTGTCAGAGGCCTGCTGAATACGACTGCATAGGTGTTGCCAGTAGTCATTTGCACAGCACCTGGCTGTTCTTTGTGCAGCGCTTCTGGCTACTTTAAGTGCTATGAATGTTAACTCGCTGGGGGCGATATACTTATCACCTTTACCTCTGCTGGTAACTTTGGTAAATTCATTATTAGAGTTGCTAAACATAGCTTTATTAAAAAGAACCATAAGCTGATGACTCCAGTCCCTTTTCAAAATGTTCTTTTGTAATTTCTCTCAATTTTCCTTTCCATTCCTCTGCCATCCCAATGATTTGTTAATTTAACTCTGCCAAAAGCAAGCAAATTTGTTTTTGGCCACTCTTCACCACAAATTTCCGTGGCGCTGATAAAGCATCTCCCTCAATTATTCCATTCTGTTTAACTGTTTACAGCAAGATCAAGGGTTAAATCTGCCAGCTCTGTTAGATCTTCTGCTCCCTGTACTCCATTAAGACCTTTGGTTCCAATGATATTCCTTCCATCTTCCTCGATGTATGTCCCTCTGCTGTCTCTTCCATCTCAGTTACTTCCAGTCCACCTTACTTTCTTGGAGATTTACTTATATTCATCTGATCTCTAAGAACGCTGATTTATTTTGCCCTTCCAACTATTGACCTAAGGTTATTACTTTCTAAAATTAATTGTCAGCATATCATCAGCTTGACCTAATCCATGATTACTAGCATGGTTTCCAGCATTCCTGTTCCCCTACATTGCCTATATTATGCACCTTTGGAACTCTGCTGTTGAACTCTGGTGAATTATCTGTCATTGTATCTGATATTTTATTTGACAGGGTCTGACACTGTGGACTTTTAAACAATTTACATTCATATGACCTTCCACCAAAGTTATGTTGATGACTATCTTGCTTCTTTTTGAATTACTCTCTCAGCGCTGCATTTTATAGTTCATCCTCTGACTCCTTTGATTTTAATTCAGCTGCAGTTGTGAGATCTCTCATTCTATTCCTTCTCTATATTAACGATTTCCTCCAAGTATTACCTTTTTACTGAGGATTCCAGTCAATATTCATCAACTGCCTTCAGATCAAATACCCTCAGCTCACAACCTCTTATGTACAGTTGCTCAATCACTATATGCTCCACACCCTTCAATGATGGAATACTAATCTTGCTTCTTTCAGTTGTTCAATGACAGTTTCTAGATGTCTCTTTTACATCAGACCTGTGCATTCATCTCTTATTTTTGATAGCTCACTCTTGATCTGTTATCATCTATTGGTATTCTTGAACTCATAGGGGGCAAAACTGGAAAGTCCCAGAAAACAGGCCCAGGAATTGTGATGCATGATTAACCCATGGCCATTGCCTCCAATGCAGGCAGCACACAAACTACAGCTGTCTGCTGATTTAAATGATTTGTAGCATGCAACCCAGTGCTAAACAATTTGTTGAGTGGCTGCATGCCTCAGCAGGGGGCCCAAGTTCTTTCAAGCACCATGCACTTACAGCTAGCCAGTACTACTTAAAGCCAGTTAGCAACACTTAAAGGGGAGATGCCTTTTAGCTGGAGCATGTGCTGGAGGTGGCTAGAGTAGTGAGTCTGACATGTCAGAACAGGATGAATCATGTAACAGGGGAGAGAGCGCGCTCCAAGGTACTCAGTTGCTGCACTGGAAGCCTTAGTGCAGGAGATGGAGAGGAGAAGTGATGTCTATGTTCCTATATTCTCTATCTACAGCAGGCCATAACACACTCCATACAGATATTGAAAGTCACAAGCAGTGGAATCAGATAGCCGTCACAGTGAATGCAGGCAGTCTAGCCCTGAGCTCCTGGATACAATGCCACAAGGAGTTCACATGAGTGGTCAAGGCCAGTGAATGCATCTACAAATGCTATATCCTACCAACGAAAAATCCAGCCTCAGAGACTGCTCAAGTCAAGACACCTCGACATCTCACATACCAACAAACTCTATCAATCAGGACATGAATCTAATATTCATAGCTTCACATCACCCTCAGACACTTAGAACTGCTGCAAGCCTCACATCTACATCTCGCAGTTTGCACAAACTGCCAGCTTTCAACCAAGACAGCCACTTCACTTAAACATATTGCAACACGTTCACTGCAAAACTTCCCTCTCTCTTTCAGGACAAAGTGACACATAATCAGAGGCAGCAACACCTAACTGGTGGGGGACAGGCATTGTTGTATGTCCTTAACCTATGCAAGAGACAGCTGGTCGCTATATATCTGGTGGCAGGGGCTGTGCCCTCATGATGGCGAGGTTCTGTAGCACGCAGCAGATCACAATATATCTTGACTTGCATTCTGCTGAGCACTGCAGGGCTCCTCTATAGTCATCCAGGAAGCTAAAGTGTTGTTTAAGCACCCCAATAGTCTGCTTGATCACTTCGTGAGGCAGCATGGCTTTCATTGTATGCATACTGCCCATGTTTGTGTGGGTGTCACGAGCGATGTGGTCAGCAGATAGCCTTCGTCATCCTCTGATTTGTCATGGTGGCTCAAGTGCAGAAGGTATAAATGCAAGAGACTGCTGCAGAATGAAAGCCTCGTGAGTGCTCTCAGGATAACAGGTATTAATCTGCATGATATGCTGAGTATGGTCCTACCCCATCTGGACGTTAAGAGAATGGAATCTCTTTAATTAATAAATCTGGAATTAAAAGCTAGTCTAATGATGGCCATGAAACCATTGTCAATTGTTGTAAAAACCCATCAGGTTCACTTATGTCCTTTAGGGAAGGAAATCTGCTGTCCTTACCTGGTCTGGCCTACATGTGACTCCAGACCCACAGCAATGTGGTCGACTCTTATATGCCCTCTGAAATGGCCTAGCAAGCCACTCAGTTGCATCTAACCGCTACGAAGTCAATAAAAAGGAATGAAACCGGACGGACCACCCGGCATCGACCTAGGCACAGGAAATGACAACGGCAAACCCAGTCCTGTCGACCCTGCAAAGTCCTCCTTAGTAACATCTGGGGGCTTGTGCCAAAGTTGGGAGAGCTGTCCCACAGACTAGTCAAGCAACAGCCTGACATAGTCATACTCACGGAATCATACCTTACAGACAATGTCCCAGATACTGCAATCACTATCCCTGGGTATGTCCTGTCCCACCGGCAGGACAGGCCCAGCAGGGGTGGCGGGACAGTGGTATATAGTGGGGAGGGAGTTGTCCTGGAAGTCCTCAAGATTGACTCCGGACCCCATGAAGTCTCATGGCATCAGGTCAAACATGGGCAAGGTAACCTCCTACTGATTACCACCTATCGCCCTCCCTCAGCTGATGAGTCAGTACTCCTCCATGTTGAACACCACTTGGAGGAAGCACTGAGGGTGGCAAGGGCACAAAATGTACTCTGGGTGGGGGACTTCAATGTCCATCACCAAGAGTGGCTCGGTAGCACCACTACTGACCGAGCTGGACGAGTACTAAAGGACATAGCTACTAGACTGGGTCTACGGCAGGTGGTGGGGGTACCAACACGAGGGAAAAACATACTTGATCTTATCCTCACCAATCTGCCTGCCGCAGATGCTTCTGTCCATGACTGTATTGGTAGGAGTGACCACTGTACAGTCTTCATGAAGATGAAGTCCCGTCTTCACATTGAGGATACCGTCCATCGTGTTGCGAGGCACTAACACTGTACTAAATGGGATAGATTTCGAACAGATCTAGCAATGCAAACTAGGCATCCATGAGGTGCTGTGGGCCATCAGCAGCAGCAGAGCTGTACTCAAACACAATCTGTAACCTTTTGTCCTGGCATATTCTCCACTCTACCATTACCATCAAGCCAGGAGACCAACCCTGGTTCAATGAAGGGTGCAGGAGGGCATGCCAGGAGCAGCACCAGGCATATCTCAAAATGAGGGGTCAACCTGGTGAAGCTACAACGCAGGACTACTTGTGTGCCAAACTGCATAAGCAACATGCAATAGACAGAGCTGAGCGATCCCATAACCAACAGATCAGATCTAAGCTCTGCAGTCCTGCCACATCGAGCCGGGAATGGTGGTGGACAATTAAATAACTAACTGGAGGAGGTGGCTCCACAAATATCCCCATCCTCAATGATGGGGGAGCACAGCACATCAGTGCTAAAGATAAGGCTGAAGCATTTGCAACAATCTTCAGCTAGAAGTGCCGAGTTGATGATCCATCTCGGACTCCTCCTAAAGTCCCAGCATTACAGATGCCAGACATCAGCCAATTCGATTCACTCTGTGATATCAAGAAATGACTGAAGGCACTGGATACTGCAAAGGCTATGGATCCTGACAATATTCTGGCAATAGCACTGAGGACCTGTGCTCCAGAAATTGCCGTACCCCTAGCCAAGCTGTTCCAGTATAGCTACAACACTGGCATCTACCCGGCAATGTGTAAAATTGCCCAGGTTTGTCCTGTACACAAAAAGCAGGACAAGTCCAACCAAGTCTGACCAATTACCGCTCCATCAGTCTACTCTCAATCATCAGTAAAGTGATGGAAGGTGTCATCAACAGTTCCATCAAGCAGCGCTTGCTTAGCAATAACCTGCTCAGTGATACCCAGTTTGGGTTCCACCAGAGCCACTCAGCACCTGACCTCATTACAGCCTTGGTTCAAACATGGACAAAAGAGTTGAATTCAAGAGGTGAGGTGAGAGTGACTGCCCTTGACATCAAGGCAGCATTTGACCTAGTGCAAAGGAAGATGGTTGTGGTTGTTGGAGGTCAGTCATATGAGCCCCAGGACATCACTGCAGGAGTTCCTCAGGGTAGTGTCCTAGGCCCAACCATCTTCAGCTGCTTCATCAATGATCTTCCTGCAATCATAAGGTCAGAAGTGGGGATGTTCGCTGATGATTACACAATGTTCAGAACCATTCGCGACTCCTCAAATACCGAAGAAGTCTGTGTAGAAAGGCAGCAAGACCTGGACAATATCCAGGCTTGGGCTGATAAGTGGCAAGTAACATTTGCGCCACACAAGTGCCAGGCATTGACCTTCACCAACAGAAGAGAATCTAACCATCTCCCCATGACATTCAATGACATTACCATCGCTGAATCTCCACTATCAACATTCTAGAGGCTACCATTGACAAGAAACTGAACTGGAGTAGCCATATAAATACCGTGGCTACAAGAGCAGGTCAGAGGATAGGAATCCTGCAGCGAGTAACTCACCTCCTGACTCCCCAAAGCCTGTCCACCATCTACAAGGCACAAGTCAGGAGTGTGATGGAATACTCTCCACTTGCCTGGATGGGTGCAGCTCCAAGAACACTCAAGAAGCTTGACACCATCCAGGACAAAGCAGCCCGCTTGATTGGCACCCCATCTACAAACATTCATCCCTCCACCACCGACGCACAGTGGCAGCAGTGTGTACCATCTACAAGATGCACTGCAGCAATGCACCAAGGCTCCTTCGACAGCACCTTCTAAACCCACGACCTCTACCACCTCGAAGGACAAGAGGAGCAGATTCATGGGAACAGCACCACCTGCAAGTTCCCCTCCAAGTCACACACCATCCTAACTTGGAACTATATTGCCATTCCTTCACTGTCGCTGGGTCAAAATCCTGGAACTCCCTTCCTAACAGCACTGTGGGGTGTACCTACCTCACCTGGACTGTAGTGGTTCAAGAAGGCAGCTCACCACCGCCTTCCCAAGGGCAATTAGGGATGGGCAATAAGTGCAGGTATATCCAGCGACGCCCACGTTCCATGAATGAATATAAAAAAAAATCTCTTCCGGTTCTGGTACTTCTCAGAGTTAACATTTGTTGCCCACAAAGCAATGTGTGTGCCGTCAGTACCACCCTGCTCCATGGAGAAGCCTGCAATCCTCGTGAAGCCAAGTACTTGCTCTGCCTGCTTCTTTCTGGCAAGAGAGAATGAACGTATTCCATTGTCTTTGCTTACCAAACCTCAGCGACCTCTCTTATGCAACAGTGGACAGCAACCTGAGAGATATTGCAAATACCACCTGCTCCAGCCTGGAAAGAGTCAGATGCATACACCTTCATTGCCATGGCCACCTTCACAGCCACTGTCAATGCCGTCTTCACCCAGCACTGAGATTGCAGCTGTAGCGACAACAGGTGGCAGATTTCAATGAGCACCTTCTTAGTGAAGTGGAGACATCTGACGCACCGTTTCTTGCTGAGGTTGAGGTAGGAGAATTGCTTCCTGAAGCCCCCGGGCAATATGACCTCTTGCTGTGAGCCCTTCTCCCCTTCTCCTCCTCTCTCTTCCAGCAACCTGTCTCGTTCTCTGTTACCTCTGCTCATTCTCCCTGTCATGTTATATACCAAGGAGGATGCAAATTACTGCACACATGGGAGCAAGTGGTATGAACAGAATCCTTGAAGTCAGGACTAAGTCCTTTAGCAACTTTAAATAACAATACAAATCACCGAACACTTCTAAAAACTCAGAAACAGCCAATAGAATTCAATCAGCAACTAACCTGAAAGTAATTGGTGATCCCTTTATATAGCGCTGGTGATGGGGCGGGATCCTTCCTGCTGCTGAATGTATGTTCAGCTGTAAGAGGATAAGAGAGAATGTTAGTTGGAGCATTGAGCTCCAAAATGGCATCATATTAATGTTACATGCTGATTGACATTATGATCTGTCAAGTCTGCACACATCCAGCGCATGGTCCCTGTGCTCACGCTAACGTCAAGCTCAAGATGTCGTCCCATGTGGCTGACACCAGAAGTGTGCATATACACTACAGATGCCTTCTTAAAATTAAAATAGCACCTGTGGTGCAGAAAAATGGGCACTATGTGACTGAATTTTGTGGCCATTATCGCCTCTGACCTCAAATGGAACTCTCATACATACCCAATTGTTAAAGCTGCCTCCAACAAGCTTAGTTTCCTCTTTTGTACCAAACATTTATTTTCTCCGTAGAAACTCTTGACTCGCTATAAAACTGAAGTTTGTCTAAGACTTGAATACAACTCCCATGAAGTGAGGTGAGAATGATAGCATAGAGAGATACAGCACTGAAACAGGCCCTTTGGCCCACCGAGTCTGTGCTGACCATCAACCACCCATTTATACTAATCCTACATTAATCCCATATTCCCTACCACATCCCCACCTTCCCTCAACTCTCTTACCACCTACCTACACTAGGGGCAATTTACAATGGCCAATTTACCGATCAACCTGCAAGTCTTTGGCTGTGGGAGGAAACCAGAGCACCTGGCGGAAACCCACGCAGTCACAGGGAGAACTTGCAAACTCTGCACAGGCAGTACCCAGAACCAAACCTGGGTCGCTGGAGCTGTGAGGCTGCGGTGCTAACCACTGCGCCACTGTGTTGCCCTTATCAAGGCAGCATTTGACCAAATGTGGGATCAAGAAGCCATCGTAAAATTGTAGTCAGTGGGGATTGGGGGGTGGGGGGATATCTCCACTGGTTGGAGTCATACATGGAACAAAGGAAGATGGCTGTAGTTGTTGGAGGCCAATCATCTCAGCCCCAGGACATCACTGCAGGAGTTCCTCAGGATAGTGTCCTAGGCCCAACCATCTTCAGCTGCTTCATTAATGACCTTCCTTCCAAGATAAGGTCAGAAATGGGGATGTTCACTGATGATTGCACAGTGTTCAGTACCATTTTCAACTCCTCAGATACTGAAGCAGTCCATGCCCGCATGCAGCAAGACCTGGACAACATTCAAGCTGGGGCTGATAAGTGCACAAATGTTACTTGCCAATCAAGAGCCAAGCAATGACCTTCTCCAACAAGAGAGAATCTAACCATCTCCCCTTGACATTCAATGGCATTACCATTGCTGAAGGCCCCACCATCAACATCCTGGGAGTTACCAGTGACAAGAAACTTAACTGGACCAGCCAAATAATACTGTAGCTACGAGAACAGGTCAGAGGCTGGGAATTCTGCAGCGAGTAACTCACCTCCTGAATCCAAATCCTGTCCACTATCTACAATGGACAAGTCAGGAATTTGATGGAATATTCTCCACTAGCCTGGATGAATGCAGCTCCAGCAACACTCAAGAAGCTCGATGCTCTCCAGGACAAAGCAGTCCACTTGATCGGTACCCCATCCACCACTTTAAACATTCACTCCCTCCACCACGGCTGCACTGTGGCAGCAGTGTGTACCATCTGCAGGATGCACTGCAACAACGCACCTAGCCTCCTTCGACATTATCTTCCAAACCTGTGACATCTACCACCTAGAAGGACAAGTGCAGGAGATGCATGGGAACACCAACATCTGCAAGCTCCCCTCCAAGTCACACACCATCCTGATTTGGAACTATATCACCGTTCCTTCACTGTCACTGGGTCAAAATCCTAGAATTCCCTTCCTAACAGCACAGTGGGTGTACCTACCTCACGCAGACTGTAGCGGTTCAAGAAGGCAGCTCACCACTACCTTCTCAAGGGCAATTAGGGATGTGCAACAAATCCTGGCAGTTGCCAGTGACACCCACATCTCATGAATAAATATAAAAAATATATCTGGGGAGTCACATTGAACATCTCTCTTTAAGTCTGTCACTTAACTAGCCAAGTCCGTTTTACCTTTCTCTCTGTTGTAACCTTTCTTGACCTTCTTTAATTTATAAATATTAATATGGTCAGTGCTCCTCTAAATTTTCATGTGCTTTTAAACTAAAATGCAACTTCCGACAAGCTCTTCCTCTTTTCTACATTGTCATTATGCTGTAATCAAATACATTAAAAAGTGTCACTCTAACATATTCTTTCTCTTAAAATTGTGGAACTTTTTACCCCCTTCAGTCTTTCCTTTCTCCAGCAATCTTCAGACTCTAAAACCAAACTTTGGCTTCATGAAATCTTTTTTTCAGTATTTGCCTTATCCCTTTTGCTCTTTTCAACTGTGGCAGCATCTTACACTTTTAAGCCCCTCAAATTGGATTATTATTTTAAAAAAACAAAGACTAATATATTTTTGCATGTCAAATGTATGGAACTAAAGGAGAGAAAATGGAATAAAAAAGAAATAAAATAAAATGACTTGACATAGTGACTAAAATTTCAGTTGTCCGTGATTTTCAAAAGAATCAGGCAGGTAGTGCAGGAAACCCCTGAGTGGCATCTCACTCTCCAACAGGTATTCAGTTCTGAATACTGAGGAAAGTGATGCTTCATCTGGGGAGTGCAGTCAGAGCCAAGTCCATGGCACCATTGGTGGCTCAGCTGCATGGGGTGGGAGGTACAGGGACGACTGGAAGAGCCATAGTGATAGGTGATTCAATAGTCAGGGGAGCAGACAGGTGTTTCTGTGGATCATAATTCAGTCAGTTTAACCATAATTATGGAAAAGGACAGAGATACAACAGGAGTTGGAGTTCTCAATTGGGGAAAAGCCAATTTTAATAAATTGAGGAGTGATTTAGCAAAAGTGGACTGGAAACAGCTAATTGAAGGTAAATCAGTGTCAGAATAGTGGAAGGCATTCAAAGAGGAGATTCAAGGAGTTCAGAGTAAACATGTTCCCACAAAGAAAAAGGTGATGGCCAAATCCAGAGCTCCATAGATGTCAAGGAGCCTACAAGGCAAAGCTTATGTCCGACACCGAGAACTCAATACTACAGAAAGCCGGGAGGAGTATAGAAAGTGGAGGGGTGAAATCAAAAAGGAAATTAGGAAAGCAAAGAGAGGGCATGAAAGAATATTGGCAAGCAAAATCAAGGTGAACCCAAAGATGTTTTATCAATACATTAAGAGTGAGAGAGTAGGGCCCATAAAAGGCCAAAAAGATAACTTATGTGTCGAGGCGGAAGATGTTGGTATGGTCCTTAATGAATACTTTGCATCTGTCTTCACAAAGAGGGGGACGATGCAGATATTGTAGTTAAGGAGGATGAGTGTGAAGTTTTGGATGTGATAAACATAGGAGAGAGGAAGTATTAATGGGACTGGCATCCTTGAAAGTTGATAAATCACCAGGGCCAGATGAAATGTACCCTAAACTGTTAAAAGAAGTGAGAGAGGAAATAGCAGAAGGTCTGACCATCATTTTCCAGTCCTCACTGGATACAAGAGTGGTGCCACATGATTAGAGACCACTAACATTGTCCTCTGTTTAAAAAGGGAGCCAAGGATAGACCAAATAATTACAGGCCAGTCAGTCTAACCTCAGTAGTGGGAAAATTATTGGAATCTATTCTGAGAAACAGGATAAACTGTCACTTAGAAAGGCACAGGTTAATTAAGGATAGTTAACATGGATTTGTTAAGGGAAGATCTTGTTTGACCAATTTGATCGAATTTTTTGAAGAAGTAACAGGGAAGATAAATGAGGGTAGTGCAGTTGATGTGGTCCACATGGATTTTAGCAAGGCTTTTGACAAGGTCCCACATTGCAGACTGGTTAAAAAAAATAAAATCTCATGGGATCCAGGGAAATGCAGCAAGGTGGATACAAAATTGGCTCAGTGGCAGGAAACAAAGGGTAATTTGTTGCTGGGTGTTTTCGTGACTGGAGGGCTGTTTCCAGTGGCATTCCGTAGGGCTCAGTACTGGGTTCCCTGCTTTTTGTGATATATATTAACAATTTGGATGTAAATGTAGGGGGCATGATCAAGAAGTTTGCACACGACACAAAGATTGGCCGTGTGGTAGATAGTGAGGAGGATAGCTGTAGGCTGCAGGAAGATATTGATGATCTGGTCAGATGGGCAGAAAAGTGGCAAATGGAATTCCACCTGGAGAAGTGTGAGGTGATGTATTTGGGGAGGTCAAACAAGGCAAAGGAATGCACAATAAATGGGAAAATACTGAGAAGTGTAGAGGAAGTGAGAGACCTTGGAGTGAATGTCCACAGATCCCCGAAGGTAGCAGGACAGGTCGATAAGGTGATTAAGAAGGCATATGAAATCCTTTCCTTCATTAACCGAAGTATAGAATATAAGAACAGGGAGGTTCTGCTGGAACTGTATAACTCATTGGTTAGGTCACAATTTGAGTACTGTGTGCAGTTCTGGTCACCTCATTACAGAAAGGATGTACCAGAGAGGGTACAGAGGAGATTTACGAGGATGTTGCCAGGACTAGAAGAATGCAGCTATGAGGAAAGATTGGATAGGCTGGGGTTGTTCTCCTTGGAACAGAGAAGGCTGAGGGGAGATTTGATTGAAATGTACAAAATTTTGAGGGGCCTGGATTGAGTGGAGGTGAAGGGTCTATTCGCCTTAGCAGAGAGGTCAGTGACTAGGGGGCATAGATTTAAAGTGATTGGTAGAAAAATTAGAGGGGAGATGAGGAAAAACATTTTCACCCAGAGGGTGGTGGGGGTCTGGAACTCACTGCCTGAAAGGGTAGTTGAGGCAGAGATCCTCAACTCATTCAAAAGGAGTCTGGATATGCACCTCAAGTGCCGTAATTTGCAGGGCTACGGACCAAATGCTGGAAAGTGGGATTAGAATAGGTAAATTATTTTTTAGCCGGCACAGACAAGATGGACCAAGTGGCCTCTTTCTGTGCCTTAAATTTTCTATGATTTCTATGATTTTGAAGTTTCTATACCCTATAGGGGCAGATAGATTTTATGAATTATCACCCCTACTCAGTGGTTCACACGATGGCTGGACATAACAGGAATTTGACCAGGGAGGTCAGAACTCCCGAAATGATTTACTGATCATTTATTTTAATGAACAAAATTGTGTGGGGAATGCCAATCACCACAGCTGAATTCTTTGCATACACTCCTGTTGTGTGCAGGTCTGTACTGGGAACACCAAATGATAAAATTTACTATTACAGCACGTTGACTTGGAAGTCATTTTGTCCTGGGTACCCAACTGGTCAACCAAAACCACTATGATTTAAGTTGACTTAGTTTGAAAGTAAAAGTTAAAAGCACTCTATAAATATAACTTCTTTCCATTTATGCTTCATTTTTTGCCAGGGCTTTATTAACAGATTAGCCAAATGATTTCTGTTACAACATTATCTGATTTTTTGCACTTGTTTGATTCTTAAATGGAACAGAAACTTTTACTGTATCTTTTCTCTGCTGTTTGGCAGAAGCTCCTGCAGTTTTTCCTCTTCATCTCATATCCCCCTGAATAAGGCATAATAATAAGGCAGAGATTTCCATTAAAACTACTTAACTAGTTCATGTTGAGCACACATATAGTAAAAGGGGCTCAGACTTATCTGGAAGAACTAACTGATGCTCACATAAATGTTCAGTCAATTCGATTGACAATACTTGAAAAAATGGTTTAACGTTCATCTCTTTTGCTCCTATATGGAGCACATTGTCAAAACTCTTGCAATTACTTTTTAAAAACTTGATGTAGAACCTGGGTGTTTCTGTGGATGTCAGCTTCATGTTCCTGCCCTGGAATTAAAATTCACACAAGGTTGAATGTCAATACCTAAGATTGTCTCATTCTGGATGGAGGGATGGTGGGATGTTTACCCAGGTGACTATGGTCACCAACTCTGCTTCGACATATTCATGGAGGTTTCATCACATGACCTGCTGCCTTTCCAGACCAATTGGAAAGTGATTGGATGATTCTTGACTGTTAGTCCAACAGCCTTTTTTCCAACTCCAATATTTTTATAACTAATAAATGTCAGCAGTCAAAGAAAATAAAAACAAAATTACATTTTTTATAACGCTCCTATGATTTTTCTCCTGGAGCAGTGTCCTGGAGATTAATTTTCAATTCCTGGAGACTCCAGGACAATGTTGGAGGGTTAGCAGGTGACAGTTATTTAAAATCTATATAAATGCTGTGTTTATTTTAATTTTAATATGTGGTAAAAGAAGGCACTTTAGCAATAGGTGAAGTAAACAAGGAAAGTAGGAGGATGAGGGCCCAAGCACACTCACTAATAGTTTAAGTGTTTTCCTGCTTTAGCGAGCCTTTCCTCGGAAAAACAGGACAACTCCCTTAAGCAGGAGACACTAACCTCAAAACTGAGCTCGGATTACCTTTCTCGGGCTCAGCTATAAATGCAACCACAAATCCAAACAAAAAATAAAGTTTTAAATCCAAGCAGAAATTCATTTTTGATTTCCCGGTTAAACTAGCCTGTTTTTTTGTTTCAAGTAGAAATGAACAGGAAGATTTCTTGGCTGGATGAAGGATTAAGTAAGCTACCTCCGTAATGTAATGTGATATTGTTATCAGGTAACATTCATCAGATATGGTAAGAATTTAGAATAAAACATTCAGTGGGTACAGTAATATTAAGAGATGATGCTGATGCAGGTTTGGAACTATAGCATTAACCTTATCGTATACTTCACTACAGGAAATTGGCTTACTTCCAAAACAGTAATTACCAATGCATCAGTGTGATTAGCAGGTCATAGGTTTTAAATTTTAAGCCATATGTTGATGTTTACCAGTTATTTAACACATATGAAAAATAAACAGTATTTTAAATACATGGTAACAACATAATAGCATTAACTACTTGTTACAGGCTTTATTATGTATTTTACAATACAAAATGTTTAACCTATTAACTGCTGGTTCTTGATAGAGGTAGTTCACATTTGATATTTAAAAAAATTTTTGCAATGATTTTAACTCAGGATCTTTATAATTGGAAACATACAGGTCTTGTGTGCAAAACGTCGCAAAGTGATGTTGTTTGCTAGCACCTCGCATTGAGACCATAGAGTGGGAGGTCACAGTGCAAAGTGCCCATAATGGAAGGTAAGCCAGGAATGGGAAGATCTTCTCTCTGAAGCTTCTCAACACAATGCAAAGGTGGTGTAGACCGATGTCTGGGTGAGGTCACTGTTTGTGCTCTTAACCAGGGAATTGTGCATCGTCTGCGGGAGCAAATACATTTGTAAATGGAACATAAAATACTGAAATTGATGTGAGTATATGTCTACTGACAATTAATTGGTAAATAACATCCCCTTTATTGAATAGTGAAGATTTTTAAGAATCACACTGGTATTATTCAGTGACAAATGTCTTTCACTGTAATTCTCTTTTTGTCACACTTTCTAATTCTTTCTCTGTTCATCTTTATTTTTCTCTGCCTTTCACATTTTCTGTTTCCTTTCTCTTGTTTTTTCTCGCTCTGTGTATGGCTGTCATACACTTTCTCCTGTTGTTGTCTTGGAAGACTAGCAGCTTTGGGCAACTTTTTAGTCCCCTTAGCTCAGGCGTGCTGAGGCCAATTTCAGTCTCCACAAATAAATGCAAAAAACAAAGACAAATTTCAAAGTCTAAATGTTGACTGGCTGTAACAATGAGCTGAATTTTACAGAACCCCCAACATTGGGGGTCATGGGGTGGGGGTGGGGGCAGGAAATGCCTCCAGGAGAGGCCTGCCACAGGTCTCGATGCCGGGAAGGCCCGGTCCCATATTGCTGGCAGTGGCGAGACCTCGTGGTGGCACTTGGCGACGGGAGCCACATCTGAATATGTTAATTATTAAAATTAAAGAATAAATGACTTACCTGCTCCCGCCGTCTGCTCCGGTGCAATATTGCTGCCGGTTGCCGGCACTCCTGCGCCTGGACGGGGATCCGTGACAGAACATTGGTGGGGAGGGGGGGAGTAGGTAAGTTTTTCAGTGCAGTGGTGTGGGGGTGTGCGGGCGCGGGGATGCGGGTTCAAATTCATCCGATTGGTGTAGGGGGTGGTGGGAAGGGGTAAAGTGCATAGTGCATGAACTTTGTGGGGGGGTGGGGAAGGTCAGGTAGACGAGGTAAGTATTTTGGAGGGGGAGCAGAGGGCAAAGAATGAATTATATGGTTATTGGGGGGCGGTGGGAGAGGGGCTATAAATATTTATTTAATTTTTTCAGATCTAGTTCAAATCACTATTTCTTTAAATATTATAATTGAAATGTAGGGCTCCAAGCTCTTTAAAGATGGTGTTGGCACCTGTCAATGGCGCCTGATGCCATTGCCGGGGTGGACAGCCCGTCCCTCTTTGTCATGAGGGGGCAGTCCACCCTGGCCATTTAAATGAGCCGCCACGTTTAATATCGCGGCAGCTCCACAACGTGCGGTGTGTGTGGGCGGGCCTCCATAGTTTACGTCTGCTGCCGATTTCAGCGGAGGACATGTAAAACGCAGCCCAATGAGTGTGAATCTATGCTCACTCTCGCAGTGTCCAACCTTTCGCCCCTACCCCTACTTCTTCCCAATTTATTTTTTGCAGCTTTGTTTCTCACTTATATTGATTACCCAGAGCAGGGTACTGAGTCTTGTCTTCCTTATGGATCAGAATATGACTTATCAGTGGTAGTAGTTCTAATTGGATATGACACCAGTGGTCAGTGGTGGTAGTTCCAATTGCCCATACACCAATGTTCAATTCTGGGACTTTGTTGTTCACAATATTTAGCATAATTGCCAGCCATCCATGTATGATTAACAACTGCTGTTTCTGGCCACTCTCAACTGGCCCATACTGCTGTTTTTGCTCCACGTGAGCCTCCTCAGACACTAATTACCTCCTCACATCATGCCCTTGTATCCCACGGTCCTCATTTCCCTCATGTATGCATCAAGCATTCCCCGCCCGCCCCCCCGAATTAAATACATCAGTTCTATCTGCTTCAACCACTCCAAGTGCCATTGAGTTCCATATTCTCACCACTCTCACAACCCACTGACTGAAAACATTTCTCCTCACCTCAGTCCTAAATGGCTGACCCCATATCCTGAGACTATGATTCCTTGTTCTAGATTCTCTCAGCATCTATCACTTAACCGGTCTATTTTCCATGGCAGCCTCATTGCATCCTCCTCATAGCTTACTTTCCCACCTATCTTTGGAAATCCTATGTAATACTAATTAACCTACAGAAACCTGCTCTGCAGTCTTACATCCTGACAGCTGGGCCTGTCTGTTCTGTACTGTTGGGCCTTGCACTTAACCAAAGAAAAGGCGAGATGTTGGGAAACCTCGCAGGTCATGTCATGCCATCGGTCTGCTTTCATTAGTCACCACTTTCTTTCTGGTGGACCTTGTCACCACTACGTGTAATTTGATGGGTGGGGGGGGGGGGAAGTGTGGTGGGATGGTGATGTGATGGGTGATGTCGTGGAACATCTGGGGACAACTGTGTAGGTGGCGATTTGGTGTAATGTAATCCTGAATCTCTTCCAACCCATGCTCGCCGCTTGTATGGGGTTGGGGGGTGGGGGGGGGGAAATGGGAACAAATTATTGTGAAATTCCAGCATTTACTGTTTTTACATACAGTACTTCAAAATCTGTCACCACAAAATATTCAACACCAGAAATTGTTTTTTTTTGATAAACTAACAGAAAAGACATAGGATCACAGGAGTTGCTAGATACAAAAAGACCAAGGTCCCTCTAGTTCACTTCTACTACCCCTGTAGTTGCATGATACAATGATAATGGAATTGTTGACTAATCTTGGCAATCAATCTCTATCAATTAGGCTGCAATGGACTCAGATATGATGCGAGGAAAACCCCTGTAATGGAAAACTTTAGGAACCATAGGTCCAAAGTCACCTGTTCCCACCAAACATGCTACACTTACCATATGTCATATCTCAAATTATTCATAAACAGTCTAATGTGATGCAGTTAAGTCCAAGACCATCTACCTGCAGTATATCAGCTTGTGTTCTTTCATTTCTCATGAAGGTGTCCAGCTACTTCCTGGATGAGAGTTCCACATATCAATATTAGTGATAAGAGAACCTACAACCTGAAGTACCCACTCCCTAACGTAAACATGGGAATGTAGAAATGAAAGTTTTCATATAGTGAAAAACAGATTTACTTTATTGATCATAATCTGAGATCATGGCTTAACATGGGAATATATTGACCCGACCTTGCTGGAGAAATAGTGGCATGTTAACAATACAAGCTATTATTAATGTGCAAATCAGCCAGCACATTCAGGGGATTTAGCGACATGCCACGAGTTAAGAACCTCCAGAACGTGATCTTGATTTACACCACTCTGCCGTTTGCTTCACATAAACACCATCTTGCCCTCAACCGCCCCTTAATTTTTAAACAACTTGCTGGACTTGCACAATAATTTTCTATTAAAATTGCCACAGATAGTTAGGTCTGGTAATTACCAGTGTAAGTACCTATTAGTGACATGATCATTGTTAATACAAAGTCAATCAAAACTCTTCTCAGAGATTTTTAGGATGTAAAATTATAAATTTTTATTTTTTTCTTACTTTCCTTCCTGTCTCATTTCCCTCCCTTAATTCAATCTTTCTTTCCCTCATTTTTTATTTCTCTTTCTGTACCTGATTTGACTATTTCCTTCTCTGCCATTCCTCTGTTTGCTTCTCAATCCTTAAATCTCATTGGTTCAGGAGATAGACTTTTGGTTCCACCATTTACTAAGGCCCCAATTGCCCCATTGCCCTCACCATGCTGTTACCAACTCGCACATCTAGCAATTTGCAGGGCAAAAAACCACTGAGTTGGAAAGTGCAGAAAAAGTCTAACAAATAGCACATGCAAGATGCCCTGCTCCAGCAAGATCTGGAATAGCTTAAAGCCGATGGCTTAGATATTTGGGAATGCCAATTTTAGGTAAATGTGGAGAACAGGGTATGATCCCTGTGCCAGAATAGAGAGGTCCAAGAAGTCACCAATATTGCCATTGTCAGGAGAGTGAAGAGTGAAGCAAGATTGAGCCATTGCTATTGCTGCAGTGGCCATCAGGTAGGTGAAGGCCAGAGGTGGGTGAAGAAACAGAAGCCATGGAGAATCTGTGTCCAGAGGAGAGAGATAGGGCATCAGGGAGGGGGGAGATGGAACCTTTGGAGGGAGAGATTAGGGTTTAGTTAGATCAGCAGGAGGGTAAATGCATCAATCAGCAAAAAAAAAGGTAGCTGTCAGCAGCTAGCAGTGGCCCGTGTATTTTAAAATGTGTGGTTGGGAGGAGCTCCTGCTCCTCTTGCCTCCACATTCAGGTAAGTGCTGGGGCTTTCCTGCCGGTTAGTGGCATGTTGTGCTGTGCGAGTTCAGCATGTGATGAGGGAAGTGCCAAGACATTCAGAAATCAGAAATAGGTCCTGAAAGACATGCAGGACCTGAATATAAATTAACTGTTCTGTAGTTAAAATGTTCCCGTTGTGCAGTCCTGCCAAAAGCACATCTATTTTATTGAATGGGCAGAGCATATCCAATTGGAAATATGTGCAAACTTCCTGCCTGCTATATTGAAGGCTTAGGAGGCCACTTAGCTCCAAAACACCGTCACTGCGCAGTCAATTGTTCTAGACCATAGTATATTATTGCAACATCCATAGTATAATGCTCATTTGAATAGTACATTTATTTGATGAATTAGGAAACAAAGAATGATTCCAAAAATGTTAGATTTTAGAAATAATAATTGCTCATTTCCTCTTCCTGGAACTTTTTGTTTTGTTTGTGCAAGGATTGGTAGAACAAGTGAGTTTGTATTGGGACTTCAAGTGAAACACTTAAAAATTTCTCTGTAAACCAGTTTTTTTCCTTTGTTTGCTTGTTGGCTATTTACTGTTGAATCAGCATCTATATGACCTTTACAACACAACTTTGCTCTTGTCTTTGACTCTTTTATCAGAAATTTGACTTGAAAAAGGTTATCATTTAGCAGAAAGGTAAACAGAGAAGAGCTTTTTGGTAAGCAGAATGTTAATGATTGGATGACCTACACTGAATCCAGTTCGAGTGTGTGTGAGTAATCCATTTATTTTATGTACCACAATTTTGAGTCATTCGGTTCGTGACCTTTGATAATCAGGCCATTTTCTGAGTTGGAGTTGGATGATTCAATTTTTAAATCATATGACTGGCATTTTGTATGAACTAACCTTTATTTATTAAAATAAGTTATCTTTAAATGGAGCTCCCAGAATGATTCAAAACAAATCAGGTGCAGAAATAATCGATCATGTTCTGTCTTAAAAAGAATGCATCTTTATCTGAATTGCTGCATAACTCTAAAGCCGAAAAATTGCAGTTTGCAACATTATTACAAGAACACATAATGTAAAATCAAAGTCCCGTGTGCAAATTTAGCAGACTGTAAATAATAAATGAGAAACCACTATCAAAGTATTGCACAAAGAGACTTGATACAATTTCTACAAATTTTCATAACATAATACCCCATAGTATAATTTCCAGCTAAATGTAATTGGACATATTCAAGTACACTTCTCAGCACTTCCTTAAAAACTGATCAAGCAACCTGAGATTGGTCATTCTCTGAAGGATCCTACCTGCAGTAACATTATGAATAGAAAGTGCTGTTCAAAGGTCAAAGTGAATTCAACTCCCGTCAAAGGAGTATTAGATCAGAGCATCACTGCAGAAGAAATTCTACACACGATAGATGTACTTGAGAGAGTGGTTAGTAAAGCATATGAGATCTTGGACCTTATAAATAGAGGCATTGAGTACAAAAGCAGGGAAGTTATGCTGAGCCTTTAAAAAGCCCTGGTTAGACCCCAACAGCAGTATTGCATCCAGTTCTGGTCACCACACTTTAGGAAGGATGTGAGGGTCCTTGAAAGGGTGCAGAGGAGATTTACCAGAATGGTTCCAGGGGGATTTTAGTTACAAGGTTAGGTTGGAAAAGCTGGGTTTGTTCTCCTTAGAACAAAGGAGATTGAGGGGAGACTTAATAGAAGTGTACAAGATTATAACAGGCTTAGATAAATTAGACAAGGGAAAACTGTTCCCATTAACAAATGGTACAAAGACTAGGGGACACAGATTAAAAGTTTTGAACAAAAGATGTAGGGATAATATGAAGAAGCAATTTTTTACGCAGTGGGTGGTAATGACCTGGAACTCGCTGCTCACAAAGGTGGTGGAAGCGGAGACAATCAATGACTTCAAGAGGAAGTTGTCTGGCCACCGGAGAGAAATAGACTTGCAGGGCTACAATGATTGAACTGGGGAGTGGGACTGACCACATAGCTCCATGAAGAGCTGGAATGGACTTGATGGGCCGAATGGGCTTCTTCTGTGTCATAAGCTGCTTTTCACCTACTATTAAGTATGCAACGTTGGAACAAAGATAGACAGAGAGGTTCCAGTAAATGTATAGGTATCCCACTTAGAATGTTTGGGATTACATAGTAATTTCGATGGATACAGTTCTTCAATCCATTTTAAAGATAACTCTTTGCTATTTATGCTCCTTAGTCCGAGCACAGAGTGGATTGGGCCATAGGGTATTCCACATGCATCATCAAGTCTGCTCCATGATCACCAGCAAGACACATACAAATGTCTCATGGAGAGTGAGTTATATCAAGTGTCACCAGATTTCATGAGGTTGCCCTGACTAGTTGTGTCTTTTGGAGCACATGGACTACATTTGGACAGTCAGTGGGAGCTCACTGGCAGTGGGGAATGGAAGGTAATGTGCAGCTACAGCTCTTTAAGGATGCAGTTGCTATTAAAAGAGAGCTGCTTAATTCTTGCTGGGTGCAAATCTGCAAGTGACTGGTCAGGAAACAAAACACCTCTATTTTGTGATGTTGCTTCAGAGATGCCTGTGGAAGAAAAGGAAGGCTGCAGTGTTTGGGACCTCAGAGTATCCTTCCCACAGGAGCTCCCGCCCAGCCTAATTGGCATGCAGTGATGGACAAGGGTTCAAATACATATCTAATTGCTATGGGACATGGAAACAGATGAAAAAAAAAGTTTAACAGCAACAGGAAATCTGCAAAAGGCTAGCAAATATTGCGCTAACCCAATTCAATAGGCTAATTATACATGACTCATAAAGCTTCCTCTCTCTCTATTAAACCATAACTGAGGCTGCATGCTAAAGCATTACAAAACAGCTGTTTCCAGGCATCATATTCATGGCCATACCGCAGCAGGGTACACTTCAAATGACAACTGTTGTTACATTAACATTCAGATAGGTGAGCTCACAAACCAATGCTACAGAACAACCTTCCTGTCTAATGCATGTTCACTCACACATATACAAGCTGGGAAGCAGGTAAACTCTTGGGACTCACTCTTCATGTGCTCCTCAAACTTTCAACATCCTAACCCCACTTTTCTTCTTGCAAAACAAGGCAGCACCTATCAGAAGGGAGCAAAACCGAACTGGTGGAGGGCACTGTAATTTTACATCTTTGAGTCAGCTTAAACAGGCCATGTTTGACACAGTGGTGCCTGAGAACATAGAAGGAGTGAAGAATGAAGCTGGAAATCTCCCAGAAGCTAGGATGAGTACAAGGCCCTGCTTCTAGTTCTTCTCTCTCAATTGCGTAGTTTGAGCACACCACTGTAACACACATAATTAGCTATGTAAGCTTTGTTTGAAGGATTGCCTTGCAGGCAACATTCTCATATATATTCTTTTTCTGTAGGTGAACTGAAAGAACCAACCATAGGTGCTAGTGGTGCCCAAGAAGCTGGCATTTCACAGCACTGTATCACACTCACTCCTTCTGCAGCAAGCACAAGCTTTATCCACACTAGGGGATTTAATTAGTCAATTTGAGGAGTGACAATGGTGAGACACAGAGAATGAGTCAGCAGACACAGGTAGTAATGGAGGATAATAAGGAGTCTGACAGTTGAAGACTCAGTTTGTATCTTTCCTTAGCTGCATAGCACTGGGACTTGGACCTCATGGGACCTCTATTTAAGAGAAGGATGCTGCCTGAAAGTCAATATTTCCTGCTTGCATTACCATGCCAAGCACTCTAGATAGTCTGGTTCCATATGTGGAACAGCCCATTACCAACTATTGTGTAGTCATATGTGACTATTTATAGAATTGCAATCCAATATGGACATGTTGCAACCACAAGGATATCTGAATTGGAGCCCTGTAGTAGAGTCCTAATCCCAGTCAAGGGTACCTATTGTGAATTCTGAGACTGCTGCTATAGAGGCCTTGGGCTCCAGCCTGCAACACACTCTTATGTTGAGCTTCAACAGGTTTGGTGATTTGATGGATAAAGTCATTCTGCAGGACTTCACTGTCCTCGCACTCCTACATAGATCTATGGACATAATGAGGGAATGCTCAGCAACATGGAGAATGATTGGAGTAGTCACAGATAATTGCTGTTTCTCAGAGTGACCTCACAATTGGCTCATCCAGTTCCCTGCCAAATGACAGATGTTCCAGCCAGCATTGGACAGACATCTCATTAGCACCAGTGTCAGGGTCATCTCATGACCCAGCACAAGGAAATACAATTCCAAGAGCCTGTCACTGACATCCTGAAACTGGCCACCTCACTTACTCCTGTCACTGGTGAAGTACTGAGAAGATTTGTATGCAGAACATACAAAGCACATACTATCATCAAAGGGCAAAAAGTACTGGTCAGCATTTGTAGGGAATTCAAATTGGGTTACTTCATTTCAACTGTATTAAGAATTTTCTTCTGAGGGTGTAGAATAAAGTTTTAGTAGATGAGTGATTGGCATCCATGACAATTAAGTTATCCCAGAGGCCAATGTGACTGACGATGTGTTAGGCCACTGCACGTGTGAAGAAGACATTGGCTGAACGTGATATTAAGCTGAAGGCCTTCTCTATAAGAGTTCACTGTTTGACTCTTGTTGTCTGCAATGATGTTTTACTAAGGAAAGCTTCCAGCTGATCACCAGCTGGATTCTCCGTGTGCTAGGCCTGTAGATATGGGTGGGTGGGTAATGATGGGTGTAGACTGTTTACTATAATGCAATTAAATCTGCTGCACATGCCTCCTCTCATCCTCCTCTAAATAACACAAAAAGAGAATTCTCATATAATATATAAATAAAAACAAGAAATGCTGGAACCACTCAGCAGGTCTGGCAGCATCTGTGGAAAGAGAAGCAGAGTTAACGTTTCGGGTCAGTGACCCTTCATCGGAACCCTTCATAGTTCCATGCATTGGAACTACATTGATTCCATTGTACTCCACATTGCTTGTAATATTAAGGTGAGGCCCTCGCCTATTTTTGCCAAGAACATATTGACCTTTCTGAAGGCCCAGCTAGAAAATGACTTGCGATGCACAATGAGTTAAGATCCGGTGAAACTGATCACCACCCAATCTCCCGGCACCCACTTGTGCATTACACATGCACAGAATGGAATACAAGTTCTGGGATGTCTTGTTTCTGCATGGCACTTCTAGCCCTCCCACTTCCGCTATACATCTAGCAAAGTGGTTTCAGCATCACTCAGCTGTGCAAGAGCTTCCCCAAAAACTGGGGAAGTAGCTGGAGATCTGGAGCAAAGACAATGTATATATAGTTTGAAACAAGTTTTAAAATAACTCCACACAGGCAAGCAGCAGAAGCTTGAACACATGTAATTGGTCAAAAAATACAATTTAAAATGTGTCTTTCTTTTGCTTTAACAATTGGCTTGATTGCTGGGGAAATTTTACATGTGTGAACAGTATTGAAGGTTGCTGTAGAGGGCAGCTGGGGAAAGCTTCATTCAATTAGACTGCAGGCAACTACATTTCTTTGGCTGTCTTTTCCTGCTCTTTTAATGCCACTTCTTGACTTGCAAAGATAGAAGGTGTGTGGATTTGCACTTCTGTTGCTTAGTGTCCCTGCCAGTTGATGGCATCAAATTGGCCAAATTTCTAACCAACCTTATGCCAGTTTTCACAGCTGAGTTGGTGGCAGTGTCAGAGAGCCCTAAATCATAACCTTGATCCATGAAATGAATGCTAACTCTTTGAAGAAAAATTCTCCTTCATAAATTGGTAATATCTATTTTTGTTAAGCAAAGCTATTGAGGGATATGGGCCAAAGGCAGGTATATGGAGTTCGGCCATGAATCAGCCATGATCTCATTGAATGGCGCGACAGGCTCGAGGGGCTGAATGGCCTACTCCTGTTCCTATCTTCCTATGTTCCTATCTTCAGTTCACTGCAAACATTGTTTAAAATCTTTCTTTCAGTACTCAACATAATTGAAGAACTGTAACATTCTGATAAAAAATAAGCCACAATGAATGTGCGTGCATACTGCCACTGAATTGGTTTTCTTCATGGACTTAGTCAAATTAAATAAAGGTTGAAATAAAATGATGTTATATTATAGTAAATGATGGCACCTGTCTAAAGCAGCTTGTGCTCTACATTTCTCAGTTGAAAAGGAATGAACAGGTGCTAAGTAGCCAACTTAGTTAATTTAGCCAACAACTGCTCAAAATAAATGTCATTGTTATACAACAATGTGTAGTTATGTGCACCTTTAACATAGAAAATTGTTCAAAGCATAGGTGGATTTACACATGGGTTTATGGGGCCCAGAGTTCCCAAGCAAATATTGAACCCCTGCCATGGGGCAGTTTCATTGAAGTGTAGTATATTATGAAATGATTTGTTTTATTATTAACGCAGTATGTACATTCTATTGGCTTATTCTTTCATGCATTTTAGTTCATGTTTGTGTTTTAATGGATGGGAAGGGTGTTGTGTTTGAATGGTTGGGAGGGGTTGGTGGTATTGTGTGGGTAGAGTGGAAGATCCCCGAATGGTCTTGGTGGCCCAGGGTCCCAAGAACTCTTAATTCAGCTTTGGTCCCCAAGGTTCTTGACAAAAGTGTAAGCGTTGCCAAGCCAAGAAGGAGATAATAATGGGTGTAACCACAGCTTGGTCAATGAGAGATGAGTTTTAAGAAAACTTGAAGTATGAGAGGGAGTTGGAGAGGCAAAGGGGTTTAAGGAGGGAATTTCAGAGAGTGGGTCTAAACGGCTGAAGACATGGCAGCCAACAAGGGTGGGGGTGGGGGAGGAGGTTGAACAACAGGCTGCTGTGTCAGAGAAACAATTCTGAGTGGGAGTGCTAGCGCTGGAGGTTGTTATCAGGATCGGGAGGGGCAAGGTCATAAAGGGATTTGAACAGATGATGAAAATTTGAAATTTGAGGTGTTGAGGGACCAGGAGCCAATTATATGGTGGAGCAGGATTTAGTACGAGATTAAATAAAGGCAGCAGAATTTTAAATGAACTGAAACTTATGGAGGTTGGCCAGGTAATAGTCCAGGCCAGAAGTGATAAAGGGATGGATAAGGGGTTACATTTGTAATGAAACTCAACCATTAGTCATTTAACCCATACAATTATGAAATTGATTACTGGCATAACTGTACCAAATGGAACTATAGGTCTTCTGCTCATGGTCTCAGTGCTCAGTGATGACATTAGTACATTTTCCAATCCATTATCATTACATAGACTTTAAACCACCTACATATACTTTAAGTAATCACCTATTTGTAACAAAAAAAGGATAAAATACTGAAAACTATATACCAAAAGTAGAAACATGATGGAATAGTGAAAAATTATGAAATCAACAACAATATAAATTTTGTACTCCCCGTGAAGCCCTGGAGTCTTGTCTGCAGCCAGCACCTGTCATGAGTGCCTGGGGCCTTGTCTGCAGCAGTCCCTCCATTGCTAACACCCTTACACATACCGTTGTCACCTCAAGGTTCAATTTTCTAAATGTTCTCCCCAGTTCCACCCCACACAAACACCAACTCATCCAAAATCCTGTAGTCTTCATCCTATCCTGCACAAGATCCGTCACTACCCTCACCAATTACCACTAGTCCTACATCCCCAGCACACTGGGCTAGAAATTGGATATGTTCTGTTTGTGGGCGTGGGGATTGCAATGTGCATTCTGCAAGATTTCTGTCAAGGCCCCAGCAATTTCTTCCCTTGCCTCCCTCAGTATTCTGGGGTAGATCCCATCAGACCCTGGGGACTTATCTACCTTAATGCTTTGCAAGACGCCCAACACCTCCTCCTTTTTGATAAAGAGATGACTGAGACTATCTACACTCCCTTCCCTGGACTCATCATCCACTAAGTCCTTCTCTTTGGTGAATACTGATGCAAAGTACTCATTTAGTACCTCACCCATTTCCTCTGGCTCCACACATAGATTCCCTCCTCTGTCCTTGAGTGGGCCAACCCTTTCCCTGGTTACCCTCTTGCTCTTTATATACGTATAAAAAGCCTTGGGATTTTCCTTAATCCTGTTTGCCAATGACTTTTCATGACCCCTTTTAGCCCTCCTGACTCCTTGCTTAAGTTCCTTCCTATTGTCTTTATATTCCTCAAGGGCTTCGTCTGTTCCCAGCCTTCGAGCCCTTACGAATGCTTCCTTTTTCTTTTTGACTAGGCTCACAATATCCCGCGTTATCCAAGGTTCCCGAAACTTGCCAAACTTATCCTTCTTCCTCACAGGAACATGTTGGTCCTGGATACTAATCAACTGACGTTTGAAAGACTCCCACATGTCAGATGTTGTTTTACCCTCAAACGGCCGCCCCCAATCTAAATTCTTCAGTTCCTGCCTAATATTGTTATAATTAGCCTTCCCCCAATTTAGCACCTTCATCCGAGGACTACTCTTATCCTTATCCACATAACCTTAAAACTTATGGAATTATGGTCACTGTTCCTGAAATGCTCCCCCACTGAAACTTCGACCAGCTGGCCGGGCTCATTCCCCAATACCAGGTCCAGTACGGCCCCATCCCTAGTTGGACTATCTACATATTGTTTCAAGAAGCCCTCCTGGATGCTCCTTACAAATTCTGCCCCATCCAAGCCCCTAGCACTAAGTGAGTCCCAGTCAATATAGGGGAAGTTAAAATCACCCACCACTACAACCCTGTTACCTTTACATCTTTCCACAATCTGTCTACATATCTCCTCCTCTACCTCCCGCTGGCTGTTGGGAGGCCTGTAGTAAACCCCCAACATCGTGACTGCACCCTTCCTATTCCTGAGCTCCACCCATATTGCCTCACTGTATGACCCCTCCGAGGTGTCCTCCCGCAGTACAGCTGTGATATTCTCCTTAACCAGTAATGCAACTCCCCCACCCCTTTTACATCCCCCTCTATCCCGCCTGAAGCTTCTAAATCCTAGAACATTTAGCTGCCAATCCTGTCCTTCCCTCAACCAAGTCTCTGTAATAGCAACAACATCATAGTTCCAAGTACTAATCCAAGCTCTAAGTTCATCTGCCTTACCTGTTATACTTCTCGCATTGAAACAAATGCACTTCAGACCACCAGTCCCACTGTGTTTAGCAACATCTCCCTGCCTGCTCTTCCTCTCAGTTTTACTGGCCTTATTTACTAGTTCCCCCTCATTTATTTCACCTGCTATTCTACTGCTCTGGTTCCCACCCCCCGCCACACTAGTTTAAACCCTCCCGAGTGACGCTAGCAAACCTCGCAGCCAGGATATTTGTGCTCCACCAGTTTAGATGCAACCCGTCCTTCTTGTACAGGTCCCACTTGTCCCTGAAGAGATCCCAATGATCCAGATATCTGAAACCCTCCCTTCTACACCAGCTGTTCAGCCACATGTTTAGCTGCACTATCTTCCTATTTCTAGTCTCACTGGTACGTGGCACAGGGAGTAATCCCGAGATTACAACCCTAGAGGTCCTGTCTTTTAACTTTCTACCTAACTCCCTAAACTCCCCCTGCAGGACCTCGTCACTCTTCCTGCCTATATCGTTGGTACCGATGTGTACCACAACCTCTGGCTGTTCACTCTCCCCCTTCAGAATGCCCCCTGTCCGTTCAGAGACATCCTTGACCCTGGCACTAGGGAGGCAACATACCATCCTGGAGTCTCTTTCACGTCCACAGAAGCGTCTATCTGTGCCCCTGACAATAGAGTCCCCTATAACCATTGCTCTTCTGCGCTTTGCCCCTCTCTGCTGAACAACAGTGCCAGCTGTGGTGCCACTGCTCTGGCTGCTGCTGTTGTTATCCCCTGATAGGCCATCCCCCCCAACAGTATCCAAAATGGTATACTTGTTAGAGAGTGGGATCGCCACAGGAGATTCCTGCACTGTCTGCCTGCCCCTTCTAGCGGTCACCCATCTATCTGCCTGCACCTTGGGTGTAACCACTTCTCTAAAACTCCTGTCTATGACGCTTTCTGCCACCTGCATGCTCCTAAGTGCATCCAGTTGCTGCTCCAACTGATCCATGCAGTCTGTGAGGAACTGCAACTGGGTACACTTCCTGCAGATGTAGTCGCCCGGAACGCTGGAAGCGTCACGGACCTCCCACATCTCACAGATGAAGCACTTTACCCCTCTAACTGACATTTCTGGCACTAATTAATAAATTAATTTAAAATAAATAAATACTCATTAAATCATTACTAAATTATGTTACAATTAACTATATGGTCCCTAGTGCTAGATTTCTAATATAAATATTAAATGCTAACTAAATACAGTAATCTCCTCCCTCTGGTTTAGTTACTCTACTTATTAATTAGTTAATTAGGGTTTTAATCAATTTTTATCAATGTTTTATTTTCAAATTCAGTACAAATTCCCTACCAGCTAATCAGGTCACAGCTTTCCTGTGACGTCACTTTTTCAGGTTTTTTTTCCAGTTTTTTTTTTACCAGAGGTAAGTTTTTTATACTTACCGGTCCGGAACTCCGCCCTCCGAGTCTTCTCCCTGGCTGTAGGCCGCAAATCCCCGAGGTAAGTTTTTTATACTTACTGGTCCGGAACTCCGCCCTCCGAATCTTCGCCCTGGCTGTAGGCCGCAAATCCCCGAGGTAAGTTTTTTATACTTACCGGTCCGGAACTCCGCCCTCCGGGTCTTCTCCCTGGATGTAGGCCACGAATCCCCGAGGTAAGTTTTTTATACTTACTGGTCCGGAACTCCGCCCTCCGGGTCTTCTCCCTGGATGTAGGCCGCGAATCCCCGAGGTAAGTTTTTTATACTTACTGGTCCGGAACTCCGCCCTCCGGGTCTTCTCCCTGGATGTAGGCCGCGAATCCCCGAGGTAAGTTTTTTATACTTATCGGTCCGGAACTTCGCCCTCCGAGCCTTCTCCCTGGATGTAGGCCGCGAATCCCCGAGGTAAGTTTTTTATACTTACCGGTCCGGAACTCCGCCCTCCGGGTCTTCTCCCTGGATGTAGGCCGCGAATCCCCGAGGTAAGTTTTTTATACTTACTGGTCCGGAACTCCGCCCTCCGGGTCTTCTCCCTGGATGTAGGCCGCGAATCCCTGAGGTAAGTTTTTTATACTTATCGGTCCGGAACTTCGCCCTCCGAGCCTTCTCCCTGGATGTAGGCCGCGAATCCCCGAGGTAAGTTTTTTATACTTACTGGTCCGGAACTCCGCCCTCCGAATCTTCGCCCTGGCTGTAGGCCGCAAATCCCCGAGGTAAGTTTTTTATACTTACCGGTCCGGAACTCCGCCCTCCGGGTCTTCTCCCTGGATATAGGCCGCGAATCCCTGAGGTAAGTTTTTTATACTTACCGGTCCGGAACTCCGCCCTCCGAGTCTTCTTTCTGGATGTAGGCCACGAATCCCCGAGGTAAGTTTTTTTATACTTACCGGTCCGGAACTCCGCCCTCCGGGTCTTCTCCCTGAATGTAGGCCACGAATCCCCATGGTAAGTTTTTTATACTTTGGTATAGTAGAGTACTTTAGTAGAGGAGAATACAGAGGCAGCAACATGTGGTGAATCACTAGGCACAAGCAAGGTCGGGGAAAGGGTAGCGTGTGTGCCAGCTCCCTGAAGGGTGAGGTTGCAGATGAGTTGGCTGCAGAGGACTGATGAGGACTTTAATGGGGTGTGTACAGGAAAAGACTGATGGGCATGCACACAGAAATGCTTGGTGCATCGACAGGCCTGCCACAGAGACTGTTGTCATTGTCAAGGAGCATGGAGAAGTCCAGCTTCCCGTAGAGCTTGGAGTCCAATCTTTCCAGTGTGTAAGTGGTGGCTAAATCCATGACAGCATTTGCAGACCCAGCTGTGATGCAGCGTCTGATGTCTCAGCTTCCACTGTAGCAGAGGTAGAGGCCATGCAACATCTCAGTGCTGCACTGGAAGCTCCGACTGATGTCATGAAATCTCAGCTTGATGCCCTGCGGGCTCAGACTGCTGCCATCATGGCTGTGGATACCAGTGCTCAAAGGACCGTATAGGCTCTCACAGCAGTCCAGCAATCTCTGATTCAGCAGGTTACTAGGATTGCTCTGTGGAACACGAACCCGCTGTCCTCTCTCAGGATGACAGCATTCGTGCTCCCACCACAGTTACTCCAGCAATTCCCCTGCTGATGCCCCTCAGCCAGCCCAGACTGTTGCGACCAATGCCGAGGTGCTGTCGTCCAAAGCCAGGCCTTCAAGGACCAGAGCTGTTCGAGGTCATCCTGCAAGGCCACCTCCAGTCACTTCCACTGAAAGTCAGCAGCCTTCCACCATCCAAGCTGCATCCACAGGGCTAGCACTGTGTTGGAGCACTAGGACAAATGAAGGCAACTGCAAGACAGGCACTAAGGGAAAACACAAGGATGAATAGTTCAGTTTTATATGTATTATTGGAATTGTTGTTGGATAAAGTTGATATGGAATTTTCTTTTGGTGGTACCTTTTATTTCAGGATTTTGGCCGTGGATGCTGTGATGGTCCGTAGAAGAGGGGTAGAAAAGTGGGGGATTATGGAGCAGCAGTGATGTGGGAATGTTTTTAGGGGAACTGGAGTCTGGTGAGGCACTCATGGGCAGCCCGTCTGGAACAACGATATTCTGGATGCCTTCTCTGTCCCTTCCTCCCCCTTCTCTTCCTCTTCCTGAAGTGTTCGCTGAAGGCCTAGTGCCAAGGGCTGTGCCTTCATGATTGCCAGGCTGTGTAGGACACCACAAACAACAACGATTCTGGAGATATGTTCCAATGTGTATTGTATGGCTCCCCTGGAATGGTCCAGGCAGTGGAACTGCTGTTTGAGAATGCTGATGGTTTTCTCCACAATATTCTTGGTCACAGCATGACCACATGTGGTTGGGTAGTGGAGGGGAGTCGTGAGCCATGTGTAGAGTAGGTAGCACTGTTCATTGTGGCAGCTCAAGGATGGTGGGAACGGCTGATTGGTGTAGGATAAAGGCATGGTGGCTGCTGTCAAGATGACAGGATGATCTGTGCTTGGTTGCACGCCAGCTGCATATTAAGAGAGTGGAACCCTTTGTGGTTTCAGCACATCTTGACATGTGGTGCCCACAGAGCCATGTACATGCAGTTGATGGTTCCCTGCACCATTGGAAATCCCACTACCCTGGCAAAGATACATACCTGCTTATCCTGCTTGTCTCTGGTTACAGAGAAGACTATGAAGTCCCCTCTCCTCATATACAAGGCCTCTGTGCCTCCCTGATGTAGTGATGCATGTGAGCTGAGAGATGCTGGTGATGTCGCCAGCCTGGAAGAATCCTGAGGTGTAGAATTTGAGGGCAACAGTAACATTGATGGCCACTGGCAGTGACAACCTCATGCTGTTCTGTGGCTGCAGGTCTGATTGGAGGAGGTTACACAGTTCTGTAACCACCTTCTTGGTGAAGCATGGCTGCCTTAAACACTGCTCTTGGCTGAGGCAGAGGTTGGAGAAGTGCTCCCCGAATCCCCTAGGTGGGTACGGACCTCTGTTGAGAGCCCTCTTCCTCCTCTCTCTGTGCACGGCCTCCCCTCTCTGCTGCATGTGTTCCATGTCCCTGTCATGCTGCAGCCCACGAGGGAATGCAACTCTCTCCCCCATGACTGAGAGCAAGTTTTCTGCTCAGAGACCATCAAACGCCACTCAACTTTGCAAAGGTCCAGCACTACTCCCTTCTGACTTAAGGATGTGTGCGAGCTCCTCCCAACAACCCAATACACAGTATCTCCACTAACTGCAGCAGCAAAATAAAATCAAAAGCATCTCACTTGCAAGTCCCATGCTGATCCCTTTTAAAGTGCTAGTGGTGGGTCCCTCTTGCAGCTGATCACATGTTCAGTTGTGCGTGCTTAAGAGAGGGGGTTAACAGGACCTATGAGGGCCAAAATGGTAGGTCGGGTGCCAAATCTGCATAAGATGCTGACTGACGTTGTGATCTGCCAACTCTGCTTCGGTGCATGGATGGCACACTTGCGCTACTGCCCTTGCAAGCATGATGATAGATGCACACCGTGCTGAAAGACACCGGAAATGGACACCATGCCATTTTAATCCCCTCCCGGCTCCTGTAGCACCAAAACCAATCTGAATTTTGTGGCCATTGACTTTAAATCCTTGTGCTTGTTTATAAATCCCTCAATGGTTTTGCTCCATCCTGCCTCTGCAACCATTTCTAGCCCCATCCAGCAAATGCCAACCACTCTTCTGACTCTGGTCGACTGAGCAACTTCCCCTTCTCTCCATCATTGGTGGCAGTATCTTCAACCATTATGCCTTTGGCCTCTAGAATTTAGCTCATAAACCTTCCGTTATCCCACTTCCTGTAATCTTTATCCTTACTCCCTAATGCCCAACCCTTCCCTTGTAAATTGCTTTGGGATGTTTTGTTTTGTGAAAGTGCTATATAAATGTAAGTTGTCATTTAATTTACATCAAGATTTCCAGTTAATAGTCACATCAGATTAATGGCTGAAATAAAGCATTTTGAAAGCTAAAACCTCACTTCTTGAGGTGCTAAGGGGGTTATCAAGTAACTGTGAAAACTGTAAATAGATAAAGGTAATCTTAAGTAATTGAAGGAAAAACACCACTCACCTAATGTACACAGACACAGAAACATCCTCCCAAGAGCCAGTGTTTTGTTAATTCTATTATATGCTTTTCTAATTCAGCCTTGTTTGCAGTTATCAAAATAGGGAATTCGAGCAGAAAATTCTGTAATTTTTTTAAGTGACAGAAGAACACGGATGGTTCATCACATCACCCAGTGGAAGATGTCTAATTGCAGGACAAATAATGATGTTAAGTGCACAATGAATCGAAGCCTTAGTTTTCCTTAGTTGCTTGTGGAATCTACTTTAGTGAAGGAGTTCCATTATTTGCAAATTACACCAGACTAATTGAATTAATGATATAGAAAGTGGGCCCTGACTGCCAGTCCAGGAGTGTAGAGGAAGTGGTTTCTGTGACAACAGCTGATCAAATATTGACTTGATAGCTGGAATAGAAACATGTAAGGATGACTGTATTTAATGCTTGACTGTGTTGATTGTTTAATTGAAGGTAAAACTTTGTGCTTCGCTGGTCAATTACCTGATCCCAGTTTGCCTTACATTGTAGAATTTAATGATCACCAATCACAATCCTGGGTGTGAACCAATTTTGCTGTAGGAGATTGTCAGAGACCTAAAATGATTAGCAGATTGTAAGGAAAACCAGTAAGTCATGATGGGCATATAGCAACGTTCCTTTCACACTCGTTAAGTAGCTAAGGAGTAACAATATTAATTGAATAAAAGATTTGCAATCCAGCTATGCAGAGCTTCTGATTATTGGCTCCCTGAAAATTGACAAAACATCAATTTATGCACAAGTCTTTGGACTGGGTCAATTCAGTGTCACTCCTATTGGTCCAGTAAAAAAGGCCCAAACTTGAAGCCTTCCATAACCAGGGGGCAGTGCAATGTATTCCAGACACTTGTAATAACATTCTGGTTTAGTTGGTAGGGATCACTTGTTTCACTATTATATTACTAGTGCCCTTAAAGAGGCACTTGCAGGATTGACTCCTGTCAGGTGACAATCCTACCGGACCAATAAAATAAACCCAACCATCATGAAAAGAAAATCCGAGGTCTAACAGAGATTGTGGTCTCCCCGGTTTAATTGTTTTCTAGGTAGGACAGACCTGGGGACAATTTTAACTCAACCCACTAGATGAGAAATACATGGGATCGTGTGGAATACTGGCTTTACACTGTACCCCATTTTACTCTCCGCTAAAATTAATAGAGTAATAAAATTGAATGTGGTGCAAAACAAGTGTTCCACCCGATCCCATGGGTTTCCTGACGAGTGATTTAGATTATTCTCTCATATGTAACTTCCGTGCACTGACTGTAACATGCTGGCTATTTTTCCGGTAAACCCATGTATGTTTGGATGTTTATGACTGAAATCGAAGTTAGATTCCGCAATTCACTATTGAACATAGATGTGCCTTGTCAGAGCCAGCTTGTAACAAGGCTGCTTTGTGGCTGACCATGCCATCACTCACTATGTGAGCCTCCTTTGCCACCAGTCTTTTATCAAAGCCTGGAGTGCATATTCTATAAAATTCTTTTCCATAGAGCAGACCAGACATGGAGAGACACATGGGCGGCACAGTGGCGCAGTGGTTAGCACCGCAGCCTCACAGCTCCAGCGACCCGGGTTCAATTCTGGGTGCTGCCTGTGTGAAGTTTGCAAGTTCTCCCTGTGTCTGCGTGGGTTTTCTCCGGGTGCTCCGGACTTGCCAGAAAGACTTGCAGGTTGATAGGTAAATTGGCCATTATAAATTGCCCCTAGTATAGGTAGGTGGTAGGGAAATATAGGGACAGGTGGGGATGCGGTAGGAATATGGGATTAGTGTAGGATTAGTATAAAATGGGTGGTTGATGGTCGGCACAGACTCAGTGGGCCGAAGGGCCTGTTTCAGTGCTGTATCTCTAAACATAAACATAAACATGGGCCTCTAAATGAGTAAGATTGCATGCAGTTCCAAGTCCCTGGGGAATCCCCCTGGGCAGATCCCCAAAATCAGCAACCCACACCTTTCATAAAAATGAAAAGAAATTTCTCAGTCCATTGTTTCCCTGGGACACTCCTCTGTAACACCTGAGTCCAATTGATAACAAAAGACATTTGTCTGCCAACAACTGAAAACCAACATTTAGTGCAGAGTATTGCCCACAGGCAAACAGAAAGCTGTGAGGATCATAAGAAAGCTAATATTCTTTTAACAGTCTTCAAATCATTGTTGTAGTGCCAGTTCAGAATGAGTGATGTTGCAGTGTTTGATTTATTTTGGCAAAATTACATTTGCATTGGTTACTGTGCCAATCTATTGGCAACCTTCTCTGCACAGCTCTGTTCAAATGCAAATTTAACTTTGATAGGAAAGACCCTTTTATTCTGGGCTACATTTCAAGCAGGTTGGAATAAACAATCCAGCACTAAGTATATTGTGAAGTTTGGTTGTGAATGAACTGCAAATTTGCAAAACAAATGTGCTTTAGTGTAAATGAGATGACAGACTACGGGAGAAAATACAACTTCTGAAAGGTTGTGAATGCAACACATGCTATCGAGTTTGATCAGTGATCGCACAGCATACTTCATAGTCTATATCATTACCAAGATTGTGTGAGCAACAGTTGCAAAATACCACAGATTTGTGCTCATGAACCACCAGAATTCACTGTAAGGAGGAAGAGCAAATTTGTGAGGCTGAAAGGTGGGATGGAGGGAGTGGTGGGGGTAGGTGGTAAGGCAGTCATCATTCTTTCTGAAACACTAGCTCATGCCTACACTTCCTAAAAGCAAGCTTATGACAGACAAAGGTAAATAGTATTTCCTCTGATCAGAAACAAAAGTGGAGTTCACAAAATCCGGTATCCATCAAAGTATAAGATCGGGGAGGCGATTTTTGTCTCCTGTTTTACAGCACTAACAGGGGCAGTAGCAAGACAAGAACTCAAAGTACAAAAAACTGATTGGAAAAAAACTTATTGCTGAGTTTCCGCCTGAGGCCTGTCCATTGCCATTTTTAATCGGGCCTTGAGTTAGGCAGCCATAGCTCCTGCTGGAAACAGGTGGGATTCTCAGGCATATATTTAAATCGGGGCCCTATGGCATCTGTAATCTTGGGCTTCACTAGGGCAGAGCACACATTGCCCAACCCCAGTCAAATGGAACTGAATGGAGACTGGTCAAACTAACTGTCCTAAAGGGACCCCTGAGGTCGCACAGTGAACATACTGCCAAGATTTTTCTACCTTGCTTTTTGGCCTGAAGGAGCATGAATGCTGTTCATGGGCCCACTAAATTCATCCACCCACTGCACATCCTTCTGTGGTCTCACCTCTCCTCTCCTCTCCCCCTTGCTCTCGTCTGCTGCCCCACCTTTACAGTCTCCCTGCTGGCTCAGCTCCACTGAGGAGCTGCTGAATAACCGAAACCCCTCAATCGGTGGCCTTGGTGTTGTTGCTTGTTTTTTTCATGAAAGGCTGGTCCGTTTATTTAAATGAAGCCCAATTGTCAAAATTGATCAGGCCTCCAGCTAATGACATCAGGCGACGGTGTGATTGCATCACCCTGCTGTATGTTTGAAATGAAAATCATCCAAGGGTGCAGATTATTTATGATCTTTACCGATATACAATGAAAGTTTACCAACAGATGTGCCCTTTCAATCATCCCACACAATGTCATGAACAAAATTTGCTGAGCAGCAGGAACTCAATATAATAAAATATTATTTATTTTTGAAAGCTAGTAAATGGTTTTCAAATTAATAAGTAACTATTAATTATCCCAATATAACATTTGTCAACATATATACAGTCAGATCCACATTGTTCCCTTTTAAAGCTAAAAGAATCTTGAAACAATACAATAGCAGCTGAATAAGGACCTATAACCTCAGGTGCTCTATCACCCTTTCATGTATATCATATCACGCCTTTCTTTCACAGTGTCCATTGCATAATTGATTTTATAAGAAATTTTTAATTGAATTAGGCACTTTAAACTTACATCTAAAACAGATACAATTAACAACAACATTTATATAACACCTTTAATGTAGAAAATTGTCCTTAGGTGCTTCACAGAGCAGTATAGAAAATGGACTTCAAGCCAAAGAAGGGAAGATTAGGAGGGATGACCAAAAGTTTTATCAAAGAGGTGAGTTTTACTGAGGCTATTAAAGGAAGTGGAAAGGTTCAGAGAGGGAATTCCTAAGACTGGGACCTAGAATAGATTCTAGCATTTTCCCAATGACCGATGTAAGGCTAACAGGTCTGTAATTCTCTGTTTTCTCTCTCCCTCCCTTCTTAAATAGTGGGGTGACATTTGCAACCTTCCAATCTGCAGGAACCGCTCCAGAATCTATAGAATTTTGGAAGATTATCAACAATGTATCCACTATCTCCATAGCTACCTCTTTCAAAGCTCTGGGATGTAGAATATCAGGTCCTGGGGACTTATCAACCTTCAGCCCCATTAATTTCTCCAATACAACCTTCTTACTAACACTAATTTTCTTCAATTCCTCATTCCCCCTAATCCCTTGGCTCTCTAATTCGGGGAGATTTCTTCCTCAGTGAAGACAGACACAAAGTAATCATTTAACTCTCTGCCATTTCTCTATTCCCCGTTATAAATTTTCCTGACTCTGCCTGTAATGGACCCACATTTGTCTTAGCCAAACGTTTCCTTTTTACATACCTGTAGAAGCTTTTACAGTCTGTTTTTATATTTTTTGCTATCTTACATTCATAATCTATTCTCCCTTTCTTTATCAGTTTCTTGGTCCTCCTTTGCTGTATTCTAAAATCCTCCCAGTCCTCAGGTTTGCTACTATTTCTGGCAACTTTATAGGCCTTTTCTTTTAATCTTATACAATTCTTAACTTCCTTTGTTATCCACAGTTGACTGTTTTCACTTTTGGGGTTTTTGTGCCTTGAAGGAATGTATAGTTGCTGTAAGCTATGTAATATTACTTAAAAGTACATTGCCTATGTATTGTCATACCTTTTAATGTATTTTCCCAATCCATCTCAGTTAACGTGCCCCTCAAACCTTCATAATTTCCTTTGTTCAAATTTAACACCCTGGCTTCAGATTGAACTGTCTCACTTTCAAACAAAATGTAAAATTCTATCATATTATGGACACAAATAAATTGAAGCTTACCTTCTAGGCTCTTCTTCAACCAGACTTCCAACTGGAACTGAGCAATGCATGCCCAGAGCAGGGGCCACCAAATTCCAGATTTATTAATTGAATTCAAATTCCACCATTTGCCATGGTGGGATTCGAACCCATGTCCCCAGATCATTAGCTTGGTGCTGTAGATCACTAGTCTAGTGACATTACCACTACTCCACCACCAAAGTTAGTAGTCCATATAATAGGCATCCCAAACACCAAGGGCTGGATTTTCAAAATGGAGGCAGGGAAACCGGGGGCTGGTCTGGTTTTGGGCCTGAAACTGCCTTCTCTGGGAAGCTGATTCAGGTTGCAATTTTCAAGTGGGAAAGCCTTAATTGGTATGGAGTTTTCCTGTTCTCTTAGTGCCAGGATTGAAAATAACAGTGGGTCAGATCAAATGTGAGGCTCATGTAGACTTCCACGACTGAGGCTGCTGGTTGTCCTGAGGGAGAGATCTGCCTTCCACAGCACCAGAGGGAAGTGAGATGTCACAGGGGAGCTGGAGGGCTGGCACTGGGGGCAGGGCAGACCCTTGCTTCATCGATGCCCACCTGGATCTAATGCTGGACACGGTGAGGGAGAGGAGGGAGGTCCTCTTACTGCAGGGTGGCAGGAGGGGGCCATCTCATCGTGCAGCAGGGGCATCTCTCTGTCCAGTGTTATCTTCCTCCATTACCTCTTCCTCCTCATCTCTTACTTTCTGTTCTTCCCCCATTGAGCTGTCTCCTTCCAAGGCCTCACTGTCCTCAAGTTCCTCATCTCTCTGGAGGGCCATGTTATGGAAAGCGCAGCAGACCACCACAATGACCAAGATCCTTGCAGGAGGGTATTAGAGGACACCACCCGACAGGTCCAGGCACTGGAATCGCATCTTCAGAAACCCGATGGCCTGCTCAATGGTTGACCTGCTGAGCAGGTGACATTTGTTGTTTAGCCTCTGTGTCTCTGTCTGAGGCTTCTGTAGAGGGGTCAGTAGCCATCCCTTCAAGGGATTTCCCTTGTCCCCTTGGAGCCAGCCATACACTTTGGGGATGGATTGAAGGACTGAGGCAGCCTGGACTGGCAGAGGATGAAGGAGTCATGGCAGCTGCCAGGAAAGCGAGTGCACACAAAGAGGAAACTCGTGTCGTCGTCATGGACCAGTTGGAAGTTGAGTGTGTGGAAGCCCTTCCTAGTGATGGATCTCGCTGGCCGGTCACTGGGTGCCTTGATGGCCACATGGGCACGTGATGATGCCCTGCACCTGGGGGAATCCAGCAATGGAGGCTGAACTCAATGCCCTCCGTGCCTACGAAGGCCCATCTATGTCAAAGTGTGTGTAGTCTCTGCCCTCTTGAAAAGGGCATCCAGCACCTGCCTGATGGCCTGATAAGCTGCCGACTGCGAGGTATCACCTAGGTCCACAGCTGATTCCTGGAATGACCCAGTTGCATAGAAGTTCAGGGCACCTGAGACCTTGACGGCTGCAGGTAGGGGACTGCAGCCTCCCAAGTTCTGTCTTTTGCAGGTAGCTGACACTTGGACTGTGCATCCGATGTCTTGTGTAGCACCTTCCTCCCCTTGCAGCCCCACGCTGTGCTTCTCTGATCTCCAGCTGTCCAGGAGGTTACAACTGCTGCAGCTTATTCTGGCTGCTCTGTCCAATGTCAGAGTAGCCTGTTCCCATTCGAACTGCCTCAGCTGGGGTTCACCAGGTCTTCCCCTGCCAACCCCAGCTGTCAGTGATGCCAGCGGTCTTACGTCCCCTCCGGTTTCCTGCCACTCACCACGGAGAAATTCAACGCTTCTAGCTGCAGCATTAGCCACACTGAGGCACATCTGAAGCAGCTGAGCCTTTTTGCTGCCTCTGCCTATTTCAATCAGCCCTTCCCATAGTCCTATGGCCCTCCATACTGTTCACATCTTCAACCCTGTCATGTTTCCCCAATGGTGTTTTCCCTGTTCCCAGCTTTTAAAAATTGTTCCCTGAAAGGGGCAAACCTGTTAATGAGCTTCTTAATGAGCTCAACAGGCAATTAAATGAACCCAGGGGACTGACCTGTTCTTTCCCTGCTGGCTGCACTTTAAAAATAGTATCATGTTCTGGAGGTGGCAGAACCCAGCACTGACCTCCGAGAACACAATATTCCCATCTCCAGTGGGCTTTGAAAATCCAGCCCCAAGTATATTGTTAGTTCATTGTACTCAAAATAACTTTTGTCTTTAATGAAGGTTTCACTGTAGGTTTTTTACTATCTTCCCCATGCACACTGGAGCTTTAGGAGTAATTGGGAGAACTCCAACCCTTCTGCCTGGTCCTTAGAAAGGCTCAGCAAAACAATAAAGAGCTAGATAAGTTGTCACCAGCAGAGATCCATCAGGAAGGCCAACAGGACTCAAGACTGAGATGTTGCTGCAGAATCATTTCCCTGTGGGAAGTGGTTGAAATGTTTCTTGAAGGAGTAGAAAATTACCTCATGATCTTTGTTCATGGGCTGGATTTTACTTAGAAAGCTGCAAATTGTGGTGGCGCACTTTGAAGTCGGCGGCCTTCGTGAGCGGAAGGGCCGCCGCTGAGCCCCCGTGATATTACGTGCGGGGGCTCATTAGCATTACTGTGACACGCCGCCGCACCCCCCCCCCCCACCCCGGCAATTTTACGTGGGGAGAGGCGGAACGTCCAGTGCAGTGAGGGACCTTTTGTCAGCTGTATAGCAGGTGCTGGGGCTCTATTTAAAACCCCCCATTGCCCCATCACCTGCTTCCTGCTGGCTGCCAAAGAAATGCTTACCTCACTATTCAAGAGTGGAGCTGCAGTCAATCTGGCAGCAAAGCAGAAAGTGCTGGAGAAACTCAGCAGGTCAGGCAGCATCTGTGGAGAGAGAAGCAGAGTTAACTTTCAGATCTGTGACCAAGTTCACCAAGTTCACAGACCTGAAAGTTAACTCTGCTTCTTTCTCCACAGATACTGCCAGACCTGCTGAGTTTCCCCAGCACTTTCTGCTTTGCTGCCACATACTAACCCTGCTGTGTCCCAGTGTCCTGTGATGTTGCGATCCTCTTCTTCCACTCAAGTGTAACATTCTTTCTTGTAGGTGGGCTGCACCTGGGTAATAATCTTAACTTTGCACATACCAGGACGTGAGACATAAATGTACCATAAAAGGCAAATACACAACAGAAATAAAACCATAATTGAAGAATATCTATAGACTATGGTCTTCTAACCATCTGACTGTGAAAAGCCACAGACTGATATGCATTTGGAATCTGTATTCATTTCTCTGCTATTATGTGAAAAGACATGTAACTGCAATCAAATGATCTTTGTAAAGAACCAGGAAAATATGTTCATATTCTAGCTGCATTGCCAACTAGAAATATTATATCAATAATTATGATCAACCGCTGCAGAAGCAAAGTTTACGTGAACATGTGTCAATGTGTAATAGATGATAAACCACGACAACAGCACAGATTTCCTCACTAATCCTGCCCTGGTTTTCAAACATGTTCAAGAAAAACCTTGCAGCCAGAAGTTAGAGCAGTTACACCTTTGCATTTAAAGGATCACACCAAAAACCAAGGATAGCAGAGGGGTGCTCTAGGGTAGCCCCACAGTTCAGCGAAGAGTCCCTCGTCACTCTCCTCCAGGCTGTGTGGGCAAGGCAGGAGGTCCTTTACCCCAGCCATGGTAAGAAGTGGCCCTCCTGCCTGACCAAGGCAGCCTGGCTGGCAGAGAAGGTGAGTAGCCGTGGGGCCATCCGGCGTCAAAGGGTCCAATGCCGGAAGCGGATGAACGATCACTTCCCCAGCCAGCCAGGGCCCTCTTGGCCTTGTGCGCACAGGGTACGACTGCCAAAGTCACTCACAGCCAAAGGGCAATCATATCAGCACAGAGGTAGCACCGCGTAGGAGCATCTGCAAACATTTCCAAAAAGCACCGTGACATAAATGGGTCTGCATGGCTGACACAACAATGTAGAAAGGCCAAAATCAAAATCGTCTTCACTAACATGTGCGTTGCTTTTACTGTGTGAATGAAGTGTGCCAGCATGTACTGATGGTGGCTCCTTCCATTACATCATTGACCTTTCAGAACTACCAATGTATGGAATAACATAATTGCCATGCCAGTTTCACTCATGTCTGTCTCCATGGATGCAGTAACATGGACAATGGCTCAGTCTGCTGCTGCCAATAATGGTAGACACATAGATGTTGCAGATGTGGTCTGCTGCACAACAGATGAACGAGGGTGCTGCGTGGCTTGCAGAACCCATGGAGGTTTCTATGGTGTGTAGAATCTTTGATCAATGAGGCGCTGCTGTGCATCCCTAGCTCGCTGCTTGCCCTGCATACGGTGCCTGGATGCTCTCTGTCTTCCCATGTGCCTTTCCTGCTGTAAATCCTCAGTGTCCTCATCATCCGAATATGAGTCCTGTTCATGTCTCTCCTCATCCTGCAAGGCCTCCCTCCCTATTAAGTATGTAGTTGTGCTGAGCATAGCAATCAGCAACGATGTGAGCTACCCTTTCTGGCTCGTACTGCAGGGTACCACCCAATCTATCCAGGCAGCGGAATTGCATTTTTAGCATGCCAATTGCCTGTTTGATGGTAGCTCTTGTAACTCCGTGGCTGGCATTGTATCACTCTTCTGCAGCAGTGGTGGGGTTTCTCATTGGTATCAGGAGCCATGTATGCAAGGGCTAGTCCTTGTCTCCAAGAAGCCACCCCTCCATCTGAGCCAGTTCGGTGAACAGCAACAGCAGCTGCGGCTGGTGCGGGATGAAGACATCATGGCAGATGCCTGGAAAGCAGGCACAGATTTGCATGAAGCATTTCCGGTGATCACATGCGAGCTGCACATTGATTGAGTGGAAGCCCTTACGGTTTACGTATTCAGCTGGTCATCCGGCAGGAGCCTTGATGGCCACATGTGTGTAATCTAAGACCCCTTGCACCTGTGGGAATCCCGCGATGGAGCCGAAACCGATGGCCCTCTGGTCCTGGCTTTCAGGCTATGTCATGAAGCGGATATAGTCACTGGCCCTCTGGTACAGGGCATCGGTGACCTCCCTGATGCAGCGGTGCACTGCTGACTGTGTGACCCCACAAAGGTCTACGGTGGGCCCCTGAAAGGATGCAGAGGCGTAAAAATTGAGAGTCACTTTGAGGGACACAGGCATGGGATGTCCCCCGAAGCCCCTGGGCTGCAGATTATCTTTCAGCAGGGCACAGAGATGTGTCACCGCTCTCTCGACATTCGCAGTCAGCTCTGACACTGGCGCTTTGACATCTGCAGGTATATCATGTGGGACCTGTAGATGCGCGGTGATCTGTAGTGGTGAGCTCTCCATGGGTGCTGCTGCTCATGACCAGGAGCTTCTATGTGGGCTACAACTGCCTGTTGGTTTTGCCTGCAGCGCATATGGGTCCTCTCAAGAAGTGGATCAATTAATATAGGTTGAACTATCCCCATCTCCAGGTTGCAATTCAACTCGGTTCCTTCACTTCTTCAAAGGTTCCTGACAGGGCAGAGATTGATGTTGAGTGGTACATCAGGTGCTTTCATGCAGCAGCTATGTGGCATGGCATGGCATTGCCCGTCTTAGCTCCCACTAAGAGCGGTACTGCATGACCACATAAAGATTGTACAAGCTGTATCAATTGGCCCACCAGACATATAAGCTTTACCATTTCTGGCACTCTCCCCACATACAGGTTGCTCGAGTGCCATTGCTCCTTCACTGACAGAGGCAATCAATGGCGCAGGGCTGACAACGCAGTGGCTCCCTACACGTTTGCAGATGTGACCCCTGTAATCCCATTCCCCCACCACCCCCCCTCCCTTCAAGTATGCAGAGTTCAGACCTCTGTATATCTGGACATACCTCCACTGTCGAGTACTCCTGCTTTTGATGTCCCGTTGGCTTTTATGTTCATGACTGGGATGGCACGCGTCGGCCGCCCGTTCAACATAAAATGCAGAAGTGTGGAGTGAGAGGCGGCAGGATGCATCATCAGGAGAGGTAAGTAGCGTTTTACATATGGTAATTGGGATGCTGCCGCCGAGTGGCGGGGGAGGGGGGGGCGGACACATCGAGGTCCCGCCGCCGCCGCCAATAAAATGCGGCAGGGCCTTCTTGAATTCGGGAGTCCAGGCGGGCCTCTTGCGGCAGAATTTTATGTGCCCCCCCACCACAAGCCCCAACGTCGAGAGGCTGGTAAAATTCAGCCCTGAGTGTCAGTTGTCATCTTTAACTCCCTTCTTGAATGTGAGCAGGGTTCATTTGTTGGATTTGCAGAGAACTATGCAACCTGGAAAGGAGATCCTTTTTCTTATGACTCAGATTAAGTCTGCAGTTAATCATCTAAATTCAATTGGAGAATCTGAAGAGCCCTCTTAGTTTTGATTGGAAGCAGTCAATGCCAGCATAAAGGATTTATACTACATGTACAGAAATAGCAGCCAAGGTAAGTAAGGGGAAAGGCACCATGTGGAGAGTCAAACCAGTGTTGGAAGATTGAAGAAGTCCAGGTGGGGCAATTGTTCATTTATTTTGTTGGCCGTTTTAAAGATTTTCTTCCCTTTTCCTATAGACTCTCCATGCCGTGTACATCCTCCAGAGAGTGCATAGGACCTGTTCCTGGATCTCTGAACGTACCCATCTCTAGCTGGTTACAAGAGCAGTATAAGAGCGACATAGAGTGACTGCCCCTGCTACTCCCTTTTCTTCTGGGTAAGTGCAATGGCCTTGTCTCAGGTCTTGCCGCAGTGATATGCTTGAGATCAAAGTGGCTATTTTTGAAATGTGATTGTATCCAAGCTCGTAACATATCCTCCAGAAGACGAAGGTTCATTCCAAGAACACATTTTCCTAAAATTATACTTTATGGTGAATAAGGCTGAGGGCCAGCTCCCATCAATGGCCCTTTTTCTCTCTGTTAATCAGTAAGTGACTTCAAAAGAAATTGGATAGCTACTTGAAGGAAATAGACTTGCAGGGTTACGAGGATCGAACGGGGGAATGGGACTGACAGAACAGCTCCGTGGAGAGCCGGCATGGACTCGATGAGCCGAACGGCCTCCTTCTGTGCTATAAATGACTCTATGAAAACGGTCCTATGGTATAACTGGTGGAGTTTCCAAACCAAGCAAAAATAATACATCAAATTTATGTCTATTTTTTATGTAAGTATCACATCAAACAGCTCTATCCAAACTGAATTCGGTGCCATCTAGTCTGGTGCTGGGGAAGCTGTAGGATTTCATATAACTGAAAAGCAGTTATAACTGAATGTGATAATTTTTCTGAATTACACCCAGAAAATTGCAATGTCACTTTATTTAGAACAATTTAAGCTCTATTTGCTTAAAATCAGTAAAGGAATGCTTTTTTATTATAAATCCTGCAGTCATTAAAATATACATTCTATAACTGTACAATACTATCCAACTGAAGGTCACACTAATTACATTCTGTATTTATCATACTCTTATTTTAGTTTCTGCTTAATTCAATTGCTGCAAATAAATACCAAACTCCAATGGTTTAAAAGTAGATATACGGATAATGTCACTTTAGGTCACTGTTACTTGTCAGCACTTCTGGTTTAGCTATGCTGAACAAACAAGGAAAATATAATGGTTTATTTATGTTCCTGTAGTTAGCAAGACTGATAATCTATAACTGAACAAGCATTGTGCCATTTTCCAATTTTTAAAATCTTTCCTGCTCAATTTTTAATTTGCACATTTGTGCCCATCCTTTATGTGCCTCTTACCCCACATGCAGACAAATCTCTCTTCATTTCTCAGGAGAGGCGCTTCATTTCAATTCAATATTTTCCTAACTGACTGCCCTTAGAAATGAACTAATTGAAGGGAGCAGTGTGGAACCTTGTTCAAGCACCCACAGTGAAGAACTTTAGTGCGTCAATACATTGTGCAGTCCACACTACATTGAACAACTTCCTGGAGACCCCTGACACAACATTTAAGGACAAATATGTTTCAGTTATTCTGAGCTACCTAAAGTTACTAGCATTGAACATCAAGGAAATCACATTAATGTTAGCTTTTCAGTTTATATAATGCATTTGCTTCTGATATTGGTGGAACATCTCTTTACTTTTCAAAATTAAGAACGTCATTCATAAGTGACTCTGTTACTTGAAGCTATTTTGAAGATTTGTTAGTGTGAGGATGATTGTAACTAAATAGCCAGCACTTTATTTTCTCACTGCCATTCCCATATTTTCACTATAAGCATTTCCAAACATACTTCAAACATGCTGCATCATAGGCCAATCACAAGGAGCCAGTCTTGAGTAGTTTGGAAAGATTGGCAATCATGGCCTCTTGGGCAGTATCGCAATTCAAATTTGGCTTTTCTAGTTGAATGACCTGTGCTGTACCTTCGTAGTGATTGAGCATTCAGTTCAAAATCCATATTGAAACAAAAATTAAATTAAATAATTATAACATTTCAAAAATGGAACTGCACTTTTCCGTTAACAGATTCTATGTAGACTTATGAAAGACCTGAGGGGAAAAACAGGTGGTGCAGCATTAACCTGCAACTATCAAACCTTTCTGTTGTCAAAGCAACTGGTATCCTCTAATATAAACAGTGACTTATGTGAGCTATTAGTGGGGTGAGTATTGGTATTTTATGGCTAGAAACAGTTTTGTCTCAATTTTTTTGTCAAAAGGATAGGGACACTGTAGCCAAGACATTCTTTTTTAAAAATGTAACCAGTATATTTTACCACAAAAAGTTGATACTCAGCAAATAAACGTTTGATAAATTATTTCCCCTTCATACTTTGTATTATCATGCTAGTGATCAGCTGTTTCAAATTACAATTCCGCTTTTAATGGAAGAGCTGTAGGAGGTGAATAGCTCAGTGATCAAATGTTCAATTGCCAGTGTAACTCACTGTTGGATAAAAGGTCGTCTCGAGCTATTAATGTCCTGATCAGTTAGCAAGGACAATGATTTATACTACCTTTAACAAAAATATTTTCATTTATTAAGCTCTGCAGCAGTTGGCATTAATTCCATCCTGTTGACTCATATCCACTGTGAGTAGACTGAGACTGCCAGAAATTTCTGCTACTGATTATCCATAACAGCCATCAGTGAGGGATAATGTTTAATGCCAAGCCCCAGGTTGGATTTAACTCAGGGTCTCTAAGAAGTGAATAGTTGCAGTTTGCAGCAATACAGTCTTTGAGCTCTTATTGTTCTTACTTGGAGGTTTCTATCAAATGTAACCAATGTTTTTCAGAAGCCCAGTCACAAACTGAAAATGGGCACACAAAAGCAGAGTAAAAACTGCACTGACAGGTGAACAGAGCTTGTACACACCTGTGATCTCCCTGCTTTCAGCTGTAACCTTGGCAATACAAAATGTGTGATTCAGCCAATTTATTTCTCAAGTGTTTGTTAATACATTTGTGATGTCAGAGAGGGACGTAGAATTCTGGGCACAAGCTGAAGGTGGGCACTGGAGCATAAAGGCAGAATACAGACTTTGCTCCAATAAATGACAGGAAATTCTTTCTCTAATGCGGAATATAAATTGAATGCAAAATTAAATATTTGACTATCTGTGTGTCATGCTACTAAATTAGCCAACATTTGCCAATTTTTTTCAAAAGTAATTGTTCAGTGCCGCATTTGTCATAATGTTCCCACTTATAGATATGAATTGGTAAAAATGCATTTATAGTTATAGTTGGAGGATTTATGGGGCCAGGATCTACTGTACTTGATCAGTGATTCCTCTGTTTGCCACATGTGACATTAGAGTCATTGACAGGACTTTGAAAAACAGAAAAAGATACAGTATCAAGGTAAACATTCCCTTTCACTAATTTATCAAACTAACAGTACATAATGGTGCCTGGTTACTCAAGGTCAACAGCTAGTGCAGTGACATTCCTCAGTTGTTCGATTACTACAACACATTAACAAATGGTCATTAAAACTATATGAATTAATCACTCTAAAACTGTTCCCTCCAAGTAATTTGTTCAGTGAGAATGTATTGCCCGCTATGCCTGTTTTCCTTTTGTAGCTAAGGTACTCAGGAAAATTAGTTTTTACTATGAAAGTGTCTCAAAGGCCTTTAACCTACAAATCTGGTAAAGTATTTTAGTATTCAATTTAGCCTTTCTTAAATTCTTGCTTTGACGAACAGGGAAAATAGAAGAAAAATTGCTCTTGAATTATCGACAATTGTGTGACATTTTCTTGAAAATATATACTTTGTTTTTAAGCTCAAACCTTATGGCAAGTGTTAAGCTTGCACAACAATTTAATCGTTTTTAAAATGTCTATTGACTATTCAAGATAATTTCTGTCAATGAAAGGACAGGCTTGAGTGTTTTGGAGTTGCATATAAGATCCTGAGGGGTCTTGACAGAGTGAATGTGGAAAGGATGTTTCCCCTTGTGAGAGAATCTAGAACTAGGAGTCACTTTTTAAAAATAAGGGTTCGCCCATTTAAGACAGAGATGAGGAGAAATGTTTTCTCTCAGAGGGTCGCGAGTCTTTGGAATTCTCTTCCTCAAAAGGTAGTGGAAGCAGAGTCTTTGAATATTTTTAAGGCAGAGGTAGATAGATTCTTGATAAGCAAGGGAGTGGAAGGTTATCGGGGGTAGGTGGAAATGTGAAGTAATCAGTTCAACCTTGAACTTATTGAATGGCGGAGCAAGCTTGAAGGGCCGAGTGGCCTACTCCTGTTCCTAATTCGTATGTTCGTATGTTCATTCACTTTCCTCCTCCTTCATAAGGTCACAGTAAAAGTACGGATTAAAATGGCCATTTGGTCCATCCCAACTCCTTTATCTAGAAAGAAGCCATAGCCCCCATCACAGTACCCAGTTGTTTCTCATGGGATTTCAAAGTTTTTTGCCTCCATTTGTCTACCCAAAGTCCATTCCACATCTTGATCACTTTTTGTGTGGAGAAGAACTTTTTGGCATCAGTTCTAATTTGAAAGTCTTTGCTTCGCTTCCATTAAAGGAATTTCTGTTACAGCAACGGCAGTGACACTAATGAGGGTGATGTTTAGGGATAGTTTTCCATGACTAGAGAGCTTTCCCCGTGGGGATTGACAGCTATATATCATTTCCTTGGTAACCTGGCTATGTTGCAGTGGGATATGCCCTATATCCCATGTACCACAACAACATTAAAGCTGAAAATACTGAAAAAAATAACAAAATTAAGTAACAGCAAAGTTAGAAAAATTAAAACAGAGGGCTACACTTTTCTAACAGATGAACTCTAAAATATTTCATTATAAACTTGTGGCGTTTGGTAGGTCAATTCTCAATGAAACCAATGGAAGCTTCAGCTGACTATATTACTTATTCAGTGATAACTTTATGGCTCAGATTTTGTGGTCAGCAGTGAAGTGATGATGCTTGCCACTGACCTCGAAGAAAGCTGCCCGCAAAGATCTAGCAATCTCTGTGGCATGGATTTCCTCTTTCCCGACATTAGATTGAATCTGGTGCCAAGTCAAGGGTATCTCGGGGTGGCCACCAATAGTGATCAAGCAGGGTAAACAGCAAAACACTTTGAAATATTTTCATAGACAGCAAAGCAGGAAGTAAAATGATTATCCTTCACTTTCAATTAAATTTTACAAAGAGCAAAATAAATAATTGGGGCATACACATGTGATTAAGGTAGAAGCTGAAATATCATAATTTAAAAAAAATAAGTTATTATTTAAAAATATGATTTTTTTTTATATTGGCAAAATTTGACATTATACAAACATAAAATTAATTTTTCAGGACCAGAAAGGTTTTCTGGTAATACCCCCTTAAAACCCTGTTACACCTCATTCAACAAAATATAACTTCTTTAAGGTTTTTACAATGAAACAAATAGTGTAAAAGGGAAAGATCACATCAGTTCAGTGATTTCTCATTGATTGCAGTGTGTCGGTACTTCAACAATGCACCCTGTGGAGACACGTAGAATCACTGACAGAAACGTCTGGATTTCCACATTTAACTGCACATATGTGGACTCTAGAAGTTGCTGTCAGTTACAGAGAAGTAACGACAGCGAATGCTAACAGTTGTGCTGTCATTACTACTGCAAAATCTGGGGGTATTATTGTCAGTATACTAAGGTATTAGAAAAGTTTTAATATCATCCCAGTATATGTTTTAATATTTGACAATATGGAAGCTCTCTCAAGGACTATAGGATTTGATATGGTAAGAGATTTCCTGACAAATGTAATTTAGACAACTGTATTATTGTGCTCAAGGATAAGTACACGATTAATTTTGGATGGAGTGTAGAATATGTTTTCTAATTTTAGGAACATATTTATTAGCGAATATCCAGCTGGATTGGATTAAATTTAAATGCATCTTTGCTGTAAGATTATGTCCACTCATATAACTGAATTGTGAACTTAATTGAATAACTAGTATGCAAGATGCACAAGTCATATGACATTACTCTGTTATCAGCTGGTGCTCTGTAAAACACAATGAACCTTAAAGTATGAATATTTCTGGCAATTACTGCATAAAGAAAATTTGGGTGCAATTATCATCGGTGTGAACTTTGATAATTTGATATTCAAACAGTGGTGGAACACATATTTCCTCTGTCAAGCCCTGGAAGAAAGCAACCATTAAACAACATGTAACCAATTTGTTTTGTACAATTGGATTGGTTACGATAAGTTCCAAGTTGAACAGTGCCAAAAATAAAGTATCATTAATTGTAAGCGTTGACTGCTTTGAAAGTTATGTTTTCTTAACAAATCGTGACTTTATTTCACAACTAATAATGTAAATAATACAGTTCACAAGGAAACAGCTTATTCAAAACATGTTTTCAAGCAACAGTCTACAAACTGAACTATCTAAATTCATTCAACAAAAAAGCTTTGATGCTACTTTGTCAGCTTGGTCCTGGGTTTAAACTGGACTACAGCATTTGAGCACATAATCTAGGCTGACACTTTAATACAGTGCAGAGAGATGCCATCCTTCGCATGAGACATTAAAGCAATGTCCTGTCCACCTGTTCTGGTGTTTCGGGTGGATATTAAAGATTGCTTGACACTATTTGATGAAAAGCAGGGAGTTCTCTTGGTGTTCTGACCAGCATTATTCCCTCAATTTACACAACAAAAGAATGAATTATCTGGTCATTCATCTTATTGCTGTTTGTGGGATATTGCTATATGCAAAATGGCTCTTGTTCTTTCCTCTACAACATGTGAATGCACCTAAAAAAGCAATACTTTGACATGTTTCTGAGACATACGATAAGATGTACTAGTTCTCTGTATCTCTCTCAGATCTCTCAGCCTTGGGAGGAGTTGGTGATTAGAGAGAGGAGTTTCAATTCTTATCAAGCCACAAAAAAGACTGGAAAGGTTACTGAGGAAAGCAGTTTGGGGACCTTTGTCCTTCCCTTATGCCAAACTTTTAATAAGGTAAAACATTCCAAGGTGCTCATGGGATCGACTATAAAAGAAAATTTGTCACCCACCCACTGAAGGAGTTATTAGGACAGGCAACCAAAAACGTAATTAAAATGAAGGATCCAACAGAAATATCAGGCAGGGAGATTTCCTCTGATCATTTTATGTAGCATCATCATGCTTGTGGAGGCTTCCTATCAAGAGTGCTTCTAGGGAAATCATAAACACTTTTTCTAAGAAACACCAGAGGAAATCTTCACAAACAAATTTACAATGTTGCTACATAAAGTCACCTGTGGATTTCTTACCCCAGATTATTACTTGTTCTATATTGTAGCTAACTTTTACTCTAATCTGTAATTGTCCTTAGTAGTAGCTGGTATAAATTGGACTGTGTCAGCTATCATGGAATGGACTGGCATAGTGCAATTTAACAGCAGTGGAGTACTAACAGTGCATGTATGTGAATAATCTCTGTCTATCTCTGCACCTTTCTGCATATATTATTTGAGGCTAATCTCTTGGCCATGTGCTGTGGCTATGTTGCTGGAGAGGCACCCATGTTACATAAACCTAAAGTCCAAATTTATGCAAATATTCTCACTAATACTGCTTTCACTTGTCACTAGGACTGCATGATAAAATTATTCCAAACTATTAGTTATGGATTGTGGCAAGATACTTATATTCACAACAGGTGGTTATTGTGAGGGCGGCAGAAATTGTAGCAAGTTTTTTAAAAGTGATTTTTCTAATAGTCATGAGGAAAATAGACCATCAGTAGATTGATTTCGAGTCGAGATTTGAACAGGCTGAACCAGTTGGATTGGAGAAGCAGTACGATATGGTTCATGCAAGTGAAGGAAAAATAGTGGAATGTTTATTATTTTACAAACCTACAGCAACAAGAGATGCTGGCACTGGTGGTTGATTTTCATTTCAGTATCTTGCATGCATTAACTGATCTAATTACCTATTTTAAAACAAAGTGTTTACTATTTCTTCTATCTATACTAATGCATTAACATTCTTATGAAGATTGTAGTTCCATTGAAAACTGCTGTGTAAGCATTCTCTATGGAGATTCCTATGTTGAAAAATAATGATTAGATTCGTTCATTGAATTGCCATTTTTGTCTTTTAATGCCTCAATTAAAGTTTTAACCTGAATGCCACACCCTTTCCTTTTTTGGACTTGATAATTATGACCAATGCTGTGGTTGCCTGAGTTGAATACAGATTATGTAGTCTAAGTATGATTTATCAGTATATTTTAATCTGCTGGAACGTTTTGCTTTAGCTTCTAGCAGTTTATGCTCAGTAGTTTATAAAAATTAATTGAAGTCAATCGACAGGACAGATTTCAAAAGCTTTATTCAGATAAAGTTTATTTGGAATTGTTTTTAAACAATGTGTGTATGTGTAATACTGATTACACAACCGCTATTGCTTTTGTTTTCTGTTACATGAAGTTCAGAAAGCATATTAAGCTGAGAGAGGAGAGAGAGAGTAAGAGAGGGTAGCTAAGATTTTATGCTTTCCTGCTGTTTGTGATTTTATGTCTGTTCATCCTAATGGGCAGAAAAATCATAGGCTGCAGTGCAGAGAAATGGAAAATCTCCCTTTGCATCCTTCCTCATTCTAATTCAATTATATATAAAAATCATGTAAGGCAAGCAGAGAGCCTTTAATTATCCACCTATATTTTTGACAGAGAATGAAAATATTCTAATTACTGGTACCAGTATACGTGTTTGTAATTGAGAGGTACATAGAGCTGGAGAGAGTTTGATCACGTCGGGGTCGGTGGCAGGTGTCCGCCGTACCTATCTTCATTGCCCCCCCTGCCACAGTTCCTGATTGCGGAGGGGCTTTAAAAGCCAGCCCCTGGTGTTAGGCACCTTTCAAAATGGAGCCAACTGCATTGCCGGTGGTAACAGGCCAGTAAGAATAACAACCTCATTTTGAAGCTGTTAATGACCTATTGGGTGGCGTAGTGGTTAGCAAAGCAGCCTCACAACTCCAGCTACCCGGGTTCGGTTCTGGGAACTGCCTGTGCGGAGTTTGCAAGTTCGCCCTGTGACTCCGTGGGTTTCCTCCCACAGCCAAAGACTTGCAGGTTGATAGATAAATTGACCATTGTGAATTGCCCCTAGTGTAGGTAGCTGGTAGGAGAATGGTGTGGATGTGGTAGGGAATATGGGATTAATGTAGGATTAGTATAAATGGGTGGCTGTTGGTCGGCACAGACTCAGTGGGCCAAAGGGCCTGTTTCAGTGCTGTATCTCTAAATAAAAAAAATAAATGTGCTGCATCTCCTGCTTTAATCCTCTCCCGACAGAAAATAAGGCCTGCACCTCACACAGTTAAACAACAGGGGGATAACATACATTCCAAATAAAATGCAAAAGCTCGTGTTGAACACATACAATTGAAGGTGACTAAGATTATATTCATCTGTCATTTGATCTGAAAAACATCATAGTATTTCCCAGTATTCTCTCTTATCCTGAAGGTGGTGACTCATATTGGGATATGCTTCCAAGGCACTGATAGCAATCTCACCCTGGTGACCATTCTTCATGTTAGCTCAAAGGACGAATGACTGGACTATTTGACTGGAGATGAAACCAAAATCAATAGCTTTGTTAGGAAAAGTTATTGAGGGATATGGAACCAAGGTGGGCCGATGAAGTTAAAATGCAGATCAACCTTTATCTAATTGAACTGCGGAACAGACTCAAGGAGCTGAATGGCCTACTCCTGTTCCTACATTAACCTCACCTCCCCTAATGTCAACATACAAGAGGGTTCACTAAAGAACAATCTGGCCTAGATCCAGGGATGGGAACGTTGAGGTGAATGGTATTGTCATATATCACTACCATCGCTGAATCCCCCACTATCAACATCCTAGGGGCTACCATTGAAACTGAACTGGAGTAGCCATATAAATACCATGGCTACAAAAGCAGGTCAGAGGCTAGGAATCCTGCAGCGAGTAACTCACCTCCTGTCTCCCCAAAGCCTGTCCACCATCTACAAGGCACAAGTCAGGAGTGTGATGGAATACTCTCCACTTGCCTGGATGGGTGCAGCTCCAACAACACTCAAGAAGCTTGACACCATTCAGGACAAAGCAACCCGCTTGATTCGCACACCATCCACAAATATTCACTCCCTCCACCACCGACACACAGTGGCAGCAGTGTGTACCATCTACAAGATGCACTGTAGCAACGTACCAATGCTCCTTAGACAGCACCTTCCAAACTCGCGACCTCTACCACCTCGAAGGACAACAGCAGCAGATGCATGGGAACATCACCACCTGCAAGTTCGTGAAAAGCCACACACCATCCTGACTTGGAACTATATCACCGTTCCTTCACTGTCGCTGGGTCAAAATCCTGGAACTCCCTTCCTAACAGCACTGTGGGTGTACCTACCTCCCATGGACTGCAGTGGTTCAAGAAGGCAGCTCACCACCACCTTCTCAAGAGCAATTAGGGATGGGCAATAAATGCTGGCAAAGCCAGTGATGCTCACATCCCTTGAATGAATAAAAAAAACTTACCCAGCTGTAATTAGCTCACTCATCGCAGGCCAAATGTTAAAACTGGGACCTGGGACTTGAGCTCATAAAGAAAAAAATCAAATTTTACCCAGGCCTAAAATGAACATAGGTCAATTTTTAGGGATATCTGATTATTTCAATTGACTTTATTATATGAGAAACTTTAACCCTAATTTGAACTCAATAATATCAAGTAGGAATTGGCAATACTTGTCATAGAGTCATTTACAGCACAGAAGGAGGCTATTCGGCCCATCAAGTCCACACTGATTCTCGGTGGAGCAATCCAGTCAGTCCCACTCCCCCGCTTGATCCCCGTAGCCCTGCAAGTTTATTTCTTTCAAGTGTCCATCCAATTTCCTTTTGAAGTTATTGATTGTCTCCGCTTCCATCACCTTTATGGGCAGTCAGTTCCAAGTCATCACCACACACTGTGTGAAAAAGTTTTTCTTCATATTCCCCCTGCAACTCTTGCCCAATACCTTCAATCTGTGTGCCCTAGTCTTTGTACCAATAGTTAATGGGAACAGTTTTTCCTGGTCTAATTTATCTAAGCCTGTCATAATCTTGCACACCTCTATTAAATCTCCCCTCAATCTCCTTTGCTGTAAGGAGAACAATACCAGCTTTTCCAACTTAATCTTGTGACTAAAATCCCCCACCCCTGGAACCATTCTGGTAAATCTCCTCTGACCCTCTGAAGGGACCTCCCATCCTTCCTAAAGTGGGGTGACCAGAAATGGATGCAATGCTCCAGTTGGGACCTAACTAGGGCTTTATAAAGGTTCAGCATAACTTCCAACCCGCCTGCGCCGACCATCAAGCACCCGTCCAAACTAATCCTATTTTCCCGCACTTGGCCCGTAGCCTTGTATGTTATGGCATTTCAAGTGCTCATCTAAATACTTCTTAAATGTTGTGAGTGTTCCTGCCTCTACCACCCTTTCAGGCAGCGTGTTCCAGATTTCAACCATCCTCTGGGTGAAATTTTTTTTCCTCAACTCCTCTCTAAACCTCCTGCCCCTTACCTTAAATCTATGCCCCCTGGTTATTGACACCTCCACTAAGGGAAAAAGTTTCTTCCTATCTACCCTATCTGTGCCCCTCATAATTTTGTATACCTCAATCAGGTCCCGCCTCAGCCTTCTTTGCTCCCAGGAAAACAACCCCAGCCTATCTAGTCTCTCTTCATAACTGAAATGCTCCAGCCCAGGAAACATCCTGGTGAATCTCCTCTGCACCCTCTCCAGTGCAGTCACATCCTTCCTATAGTGTGGTGCCCAGAACTGTACATAGTACTCCAGCTGTGGCCTAACCAGCTCTATGCAGCTCCATCATAACCTCCCTACTCTTATATTCCATGCCTCGGCTAATAAAGGCAAGTATCCCGTATGCCTTCCTAACCACTTTATCTACCTGTGCTGCTGCCTTCAGTGATCTATGGACAAGCACCCCAAGGTCCCTCTGACCATCTGTACTCCCTAGGGTCCTACCATCCATTGTATATTCCATTTCCTTGTTAGTCCTCCCAAAGTGCATCACCTCACACTTCTCAGGATTAAACTCCATCTGCCATAGCTCTGCCCATCTTACCAGCCCATCTATATCATCCTGTAATCTAAGGCTTTCCTCCACACTATTTATGACACCATCAATTTTCGTGTCATCTGCGTATTTACTGATCATACCTCCTATATTCACATCTAAATCATTAATACACACTACAAACAGTAAGGGTCCCAGCACCGATCCCTGCGGTACCCCACTGGTGACAGGCCTCCATTCGCAAAAACAACCCTCGGCCATCACCCTCTGCCTCCTTCCACTAAGCCAATTTTGAATCCAATTTGCCAAATTGCCCTGGATCCCATGGGCTCTTACCTTCTTAACCTATCTCCCATGCGGGACCTTATCAAAAGCCTTACTGATGTCCATGTAGACTACATCAACTGCTTTACCCTCATCTACACATCTAGCCACCTCCTCGAAAAATTCAATCAAATTTTTTAGACACGATCTCCCCCTGACAAAGCCATGCTGACTATCCCTGATTAATCCCTGCCTCTGCAAGTGGAGATTACTCCTGTCCCTCAAATTTTTATCCAATAGTTTCCCTACCACTGATGTTAGACTCACTGGTCTGTAATTACCTGGTTCATCCCTGCTACCCTTCTTGAATAATGGTACCACATTCACTGCCCTCCAGTCCTCTGGCACATCTCCTGTGGCCAGAGAGGATTTGAACATTTGTGTCAGAGCCCCTGCTATCACCTCCCTTGCCTCACATAACAGCCTGGGATACATCTCATCTGGGCCTGGGGATTTATCCACCTTTAAGCCTGCTAATACAGCTAATACTTCCTCCCTTTCAATGCTAATTTGTTCAAGTATATCACAATCCCCCTCCCTGATCACTTACACCTACATTGCCCTTCTCCATAGTGAACACAGATGAAAAGTAATCATTCAAAACCTCACCTATGTCCTTCGGCTCCACACACAGACCTCTTTGATCCCTAATGGGTGACACTTTTTCCCTGGTTATCCTCCTGCCCTTAACATACTGATTAAATGCCTTGGGATTTTCCTTTATCTTTGTCTGCCAGTGATTTTTCATGCCCCCTCTTCGCTCTCCTAATTACTTTTTTAAGTACTCCCCTACACTTTCTATACTCCTCTAGGGCCTCCCCTGTTTTCAGCACTCTGAATCTGCCTTAAGCCTCCTTTTTTCCCCTTATCTAATTCTCTATATCCCTTGACATCCAGGGTTCCCTTGACCTGTTGGTCCTACCCTCCATCTTTAAGGGAACATGTTGGCCCTGAACCCTCACAATTTCCTTTCTGAATTACTCCCACTGACCTGCTGTAGACTTTCCTGTAAGTAGCTGCTCCCAGTTCACTTTGGCCAGATCCTGTTTTATCATATTGTAATCTGCCTTCCCCCAATTCAGTACTTTTATTTCCGGTCCATCTTGTCCTTTTCCACAACTACCTTAAATTTTACAGAGTTATGGTCACTATCCCCGAAATGTTCCCCCACTGCCACTTCTACCACTATCCGATTTCATTCCCTAGGATTAAGTCCAGTACCGCTCCTCCTATTGTAGGACTCTCTATGTGCTGGCTCAAAAAGCTCTCCTGAATGCACTTGAAGAATTCCGCCCCCTTTAAGCTTTTTGCACTAATACTGTCCCCTCTAATATAGGGGAAGTTGAAATCCCCTACTATTATTACCCTATTATTTTTACACCTCTCTGAGATTTGCCTATATATCTGCTCCTCTATCACTCCCTGACTGTTTGGAGGCCTGTAGTACACTTCCAACCAAGTAATTGCCCCCTTTTTGTTTTTGTTCTACTCATATGGCTTCATTCGAGGAACCTTCTAAGATATCATCCCTCCTTACTGCGGTATTGACTCTTTAATCAACAGTGCAATGCCACCTCCTCTTTTACCTTCTCCCCTATCATGTCAGAAGATTCTATACCCTGGGATACTAAGCTGCCAGTCCTGCCCTTCCCTCAACCATGTCTCAGTGATAGCAATAATATCATATTCCCATGTGTTAATCACAAATCCGTGCTGGCTCTCCTTAATTAACTCAAATCTCTCCAAGTGCCTGTTGATTTTTTTTTCTCTGATTATTGTTTCTAAAACCTTAGCCACCGTTGACATTAAACTGGCTGGCGTGTAGTTGCAAGGACAGTCCTTAAAACGTTCATTAAAGTACAAGTGTATTCCAGTTATTCATGTTGCCTGTTGTGTACATGTGTATTATCAGTTCTCAACATCAAAGTGTGATGAGCTAATGCTAGGCAGTCTGCAGTGCAAAGGAATGCAATCCTGATTGTGCGTTCAAAACATCATTTCATTCGTGTATTAATTATGCATTGAAACAGCACAATAGAGCATATTTATTGCCTGTTGTTCCACTTTTCCTGTGACATACTCTGATGGGGAGCAGGGGGGGTGGGGGCGGTCCACAATGTTTAATTAACTCAAAGAGAAAGAACAATTCCCAATTGTAACTATGAGCACTCCCGAAAATTTACTAAAGGAAGAAACAAAAACTGAATCAAGCAAGTCATTTGAGAATGTCAACTTGAGATAAAAACCTACCAGTAAAAATAGCAAAAGTCAAACTGCTTCAAACGTGCTTCTTTTCCAAAAATCTTTTGCTCCACATTTTCTGTCTTGAACTCAAATATCCAAGACCCCAAAAAAGGTTCTTGTATGATGAAAACATAAAAATATTCGATGGGGTAGATTTTAAACTTGTCGCCCAGGCATAAAACTGATGCTGACGATCGGCTGCCGTCATTGAGACTGCTTGATTTTCATTTCTGAAGTGATGGCAGGCATAGCTGAACATGGAGATAGTTGAAGCTGGCTTAGCAATGAATTCTTACAGGTCTCACTAAAACGTAAATAGCCATTTGGACATCAATACTTTTCCTGTCACTCACTACTGCAATTAAATGCTAACTATAAGTGGTAGTGAAAGTCATAGGTCAGGAGACAAGATTTAGCAACGGTATGATGAGATCAATGTCTCTTATGTTTATCTCAGTCACCAATGGTGACCAAAGTCTTATCAAAGTTACCCGTGCTACATGGAGTTTACTTCAACTGTGAGGTCGGCAGACATTTCTTAATAATTACCACAGTACTTCATAGACACACTTATCTGGCCTTCAGTAAAATACACTGTGAACTGAAGCCAGATTTCAGCTGAAACTTGTTCAGAGTGGATCGATCGTGTGACTGCAAAGCAATGCTAACAAGCCAGTTATGATTAATAACATCAGAATTGAGAGGTCAATACTATTGATTGCTATAAAGGCTGGAGTATGGAGCTTGTGCCAAAAACTCATTAATGACTAACTTAAATTTGTATTTGAGAAGGCACTACTTTTTAAACTTTTTTATTGAAAATGTACAATACCTGCATTATTGGTAAAAAAAAAACCCTAAGTTCAGGGGACACAAATTCTGATGCTCTAACTGCCAGCACAGTTTACAATAGCAACCTAAATTTAAAAAAAAATGTCTTTTGAATCCTAAGGTGCTTCACATGGGGAGAGATAGATACCAAGTAGGAAGCAGGGACTAAGTCAGAAGAGGTAGTCGTTGCATAGCTGAAAATATAAGTTAGAAGAGGCTTTTGAAGGAGAGAGAGAGAGGTAGGAAGATGAAGAGGTTTTGAAAGAGAATTCAAGAATGGGGTTTAGTGGCTGAAGATTCTGTCCCCATTGGTGGAGACAGATGGAGATGCACAGCAGAACCAAGCCTGTAGAGTGGAAGGTACAAACTGGGGCATAGAGCCAGAAGCAATTACAGATATGGTGAAGCTCAGGTATGGAGAAACGTGAAGCCAAGAATGAGGATTTCAAAGTCAATGGACTAGGAGATAGGGAGCTTGGAAGGTCAGTGAAGTTGGGGTGGTAATGAAAGTGAGACTTGCAATTCTATATCGCCTTTCACAACCTCAGAACGTCTCAAGGTGCTTCACAGCAAGTAAAAGCAAAATACTGCGGATGCTAGAAATCCGAAATATAAATAGAAAGTGCTGGAAATACACAGCAGGTCTCACAACATCTGTGGAGAGAGGAACAGAGTTAATGGGCTGGATTTTACCAAGCCCCTGATGTTGGGCTCAGTGGTGGGGTTGGGGGAAGATTGTTCCGGCAGAGGCCCACCATGGAGTCCGACACCGGGAGGGCCAGTCCTGATCCTCCTAGTGGCTGCGAGGCTCCGTGGCGGCAACCCTGCTCCCCCACCTCCCCCCCCGACCCCCACTGCTGGGCGACGAGACCTGCATCTACAGATGTAAAATGAATTAATTTAAATAAACTTACCTGGGATCTAACGGGCCCGCTGCGCTGTTTGAAGCTGGCACTCCCCATCTGGGGAAAGCAGGCGTGACACTGATGGGGAGGGGGTGGGGAGTTAAGATTTTTAGTGCGGGGGGTGCGGGGATGGGGTCAAATAATCGTCATGAGATAGAGGATGGTGGGAAGGAATAAACCTCTAACTTTGTACAGTTTGTTGGGGAGGGGGAAGGTCATATTCAAAAGGTAAGTGTTTTGTAGAGGAAAAGGGCAGATACTTAAATGAATTGTTATTGGGGGGGGGTGGGTGGGAAAAGGGCGTTAGAATTTTATTCCGTACATTTTGAGGGCGGGGTATTTCATTAAAAATGTAAATTTACTGGCAGGGCTGGCTGCCCTATAAAAACGGTGCCAGTACCTGCGCACAGGCAGCTGGTGCCATTGTTGGCATCGGAGAACCTGCCCCTCCACATGATTGGGAACGTGGCGGGTCGCCCAGGTATTTAAATGAGCTGCCGCATGGTAAAACGCGGCGGCTCTGCGGCATGTGGCCCGCATGTGCGGCCACCATTTTTCCCCTACAGTGGGCTCTTAAAATCCAGCCCACAGTTTCAGGTCTGTGACCTTTCATCAGAACTGGCAAAGGACAGAAATGTGCAATTGGTTTTGAGCAAGTGAAAGGGGGAGGGGAGGGGGGCGGGGGCGGCAGGAAGAAGAACAAAAGGGAAGGGGGCTGAATTTTACAAGTGCGCCACCGTTAGTGGCATCACACTCTAAAAGCAGCATGCATCCCGCGTGGATGCGCCGTCCCTGAGCCCCCGCGATATTACGCGCAGGGGCTCATTTAAATAGAGGGAGCGGAACGGCTGCCCCCGATGACATAGGGGGATGGCCACTGTGTCCCCAGCAATGGCGTCCAGTGCCATCGTGCAGGCACTGGCGCCATTTTTAATGGGCTTTTAAGCCCTTCAGTTGCATTTTAAAATTTAATGGTCCCGATCTCCAGGATATAGCTATGAAATGTCATTTCAAATATAAATCATTTCTCCCACCAACCCCCCTCCCCCTCAATGGGTAAATTATACATCGATCGCAATCTTCCCCCATAATAAACCTTTAAAAGTATTCCGAACATCCCCCCCAAAATTTGTTTCCTTTGCCTCTCAACCCCTTTCCACTGTCCCATTAGCCAGTAAAGATTGTTTACCCTGCTCCTCTACCCATTCCTCCCTGAAAATTCTATTCCTCCCCACTCCCCACCAGGTTCATGCCCGGAACTCCGTACGGAGTTCTGAAGGCATGCAGAATACGAACGGCGGCTGTAAAATCGGCGTGGGATGGCCGCTGACTGCAGGTAAGTTCATTTACGTCTCATTATTGTCAATTTTATATTAAGATGAATATTGTTCTGATTCTGCTTTCCCCTCTCCACTGTTGACAGTTTCTTGTACTTATGTAAGTTTAATGCATTAGGTGTCTGACTGATACACTGAACTATTTCCATTTTATTAACCACGATTCCATGAAACACAAGCACCTGTGACAGGCGGCGCTTGGTGGGGGGGGGGGGACGCACCAAGGTCCCCCTGCTGCAGGTAATATGCGGTGGGCCCTTCTCGACGTCACGCACCAAGGCGGGCCTCTCCCCGCCGCATTTTACTGGCCCCCACACTGCGACTCGCAGCGTCAAGGGGCCGGTAAAATTCAGCCCAAGGTGTGTGATAGGGCGGAGGGCAGGAGAGATTAAATGACAGATCAAGTGAGTGCTAAAAGTTGTACTAAAAGACAAAGCATTAGTCCACTTTGCCAATTCTGATGAGAAATCACTGACCTGAAACATTAACTCTGCTTCTCTCTCCACAGATGCTGCCAGACCTGCTGAGTATTTCAAGTACTTTTGAAGTGTCGTTACTGTTATACTGTAAGGAACACAGCAGCTAATTTATGCACTGCCAGGTTCCACAAACAGTCATGTTGATTGAAGGATAAATATTGGCCAGGACACTGAATAGATCTCCCCTGCTCTTCTTCGAAATAGTGCCATGGATTTTTTTATCTCCACCTGAAAGGTAGGTGGGACCTCAGTTTAATGTCTCATTTGAAAGACAGCATTTCTGACAGTGCAGCACTACCTCAGTACTGCACTGGATGTCCCGCCTAGATTTTGTGCTCAGGTCTCTGGAGTGGGACTTGAAGTAGCCTTTTTGGTCAGGAAGTTGGTGACCGTCATATCACTGAGGTCCAGTCATAAAAATCGGCCTGTCTGCTTGTCCCCGATGGACATGCAATTTGCTTTGCCATGCTCCTGCTCTGGAGTTAAAATCGAGCCCTTTGTATCGAAAGAAGATGGAGGTTGTCACTTCTTCTCAGGCCAGTGATAGTTCCCATAATGATCTCAGATCCCTAAATCTCATATGGATGTAATAGTTGAGACAAACCTGTGCTATCCATGGGGAGTGGTTAGTGGAGGGCTGGATGATATCTTGCAGTAATAGGGGCCAAGTAGAAAATTTGGCTCCCTGACAACACAGGGATTTCTCTATTCTGATTCTGTTTTCCCCTCTCCACTGTTGACAGTTTCTAGTATTTATGTAAGTTTAATACATTAGGTGTCTGACTGATATACTGAACTATTTCCATTTTATTAACCACGATTCCATGAAACACAAGCATCTGTGATCAACAAGTACAAAAAAATTGTGCTCTAAAATTAGATAATGGAAGCAATTTGTTATTGTAAATTTGACCCAAGCAAACTTGAACTACTGCTCATAGTGGGTGGCGATTAAAAAAACAAAGAGCACAAGGTTGGAAAAACAACTAACATATGATTTTTTAAAACTTTGGTGTGTTTTCTTTCTAAATGAAGACTTAGTTACATGAATGTACAATAGAATTACTTTTATAAACAATGCATAATCCATTATCCAATGATCACAAGCTAGGAACACCTCATAACAAATAAATGACACAGAAATGGTTTGGTGTGATAAAGCACAGTTCATAGATTATAGTGTTGACACAGTTAATCCTTCTGTTGCTGATATGAATGGCAAGTTTTTATTGATCTTGGGAGTACTCTCATCTATATTCTGAAGACTTATTAAATGCATAAACACTATTGATTTGAGGTTCTTAAGAATTTTAGATACTACGCACGAATCTGTGATAATGGTTTCATACATATGTACTGCATTTAGAAAATATCTTACCATCTTTAAATTTGTCTTTAAGTATAAAATACTTGTTAAAATTAATTTTAAAGGTGGAGCTACTGTTACTAATGGAGGGTTATTAATGTACAATACAGCATATATACTCAGCAAAACCTGACTCCACTCCAGCACTTAAACAAATAATCTAGGTTGACACACATTGCAGTTTTGAAGGACTGCTGCTTTGTCAGAGATATTGAGCTGGATTTTACGTCAGGTGGATGGCAGCTGGCCACTGACGTAAAAGTCGGTGGCGAACCCGTTTCCGCTCAGCCCGGGGATCTGAACCGCATTTTACGGGTCCCTGGGCTTTAACTGTTCCAAGGCAGGACTTGAACCCACTTGAGGGATGAAGTCCCACCTCATTGAGCTGCTGGCCAATCATCGGGCCGGCAGCTCTTAGTCCCAGCAGTGCCACCGGGAGCGTCCTGGCGAGGCAAGGGTGGTCGTTTGGGGGGATGGGAGGGGCGTCTTGGGTCCTGGGGGTGATTTGGGAAGTGGGGGCAGCCCTCAATCGGGCACCCTGTGTCCATTTGTCTGGGCCTCTCCCCGGTGTGCTGAGAAGCCGCCAGGTTTCATTGGGCGGCCTTTCACATCTCCCGGATGCCCGCTTGCCATGGGTAAAATCCCCGTGGGGGCGGGCGAAGGCCCTTAAGTGGCCGTTAAATGGCCCGTTTCTCGTTCGCCCCCCCCTCCCCCACTCCCCGGCCCACATAGGTGGGGCGGAGGTGGGAGCGGGTGGCGAAGGCCACCTGGAGCCTCCCACTCAATTTTATGCCATCCCCCCACCACCATCTGGCTCGCTGGGGTGGCGTAAAATTCCGGCCATTATCCTTTGGATGACCCATTAAACCAAGAACCTGCCTTTTCAGGTAGATACTAAAGATCAAATGGCACTATTGGAAATTCTCCTTGTGTCCCAATCAATATTCTTTCCTCAAGTAACACCACCAAAACAGATTAGTGAGTCATCATCTTGTTAATGTCTGCGGGATCTTGCTTTGTGAAAAATGATTGCTGTGTTTGCCCACAAAATCAATAATTGTATATGAAGCTCATTGAGATGTTTATGAAAGATATAAGGTTTTATATAAATAACAGATTTTCTTTACTCATTTAACTTTGAACAACAAAGATCTATTAACATGTTGATATAACTTTTAGCTTCTCCAATTCAAATAATGGTTTAAAGGCAGAATCAAACTGCTTTAAATTATATCTATTCACGCATCTTTTTACATGTAGATTTTAACTTTTTGAATAGTTCTTATTATTGTGCTGATTATCAAATACTAAGTATAACTCAGGTATACTTCCATATGCTCTCAGGATCATCTATATTGTGTTTGCTCTTGAGTTTTGGGGTCTTGATTATCATTGTCTCATGTTTAGATGGATAAACAACTTGTAAGGATGTGCATATCTCCTTTTTGATGCAGTATGTTGGAATATGAATAGAATCGAAATCTATTCAATAGAATTGAAAAAGGAGAAAGCCGATTTGTGTTATTTTAGAAAACTGATATATTCAGATTCAGGAACATAATCAAACTTGAACTTGGGTAACTTTTCTTGTTTGAATCATCACACAAAGTGAACTCATTGTAAAACTAGCCTAGAATTTGTCTTCTTTTTTTCATTTGCTTTTCAGATTCAGATTTTCAAATGCTGAAATGGTGAATTAAAAAAGATCCAACTAGCAAAGTTGTAACTAAGTTTTATATTTTCTCTGCTTTTGCTTGACCAGCCTGTAATTTTATTTAATATTTGTTGCCGTCATAATCTGCAACGGAGGAAGTGAAATAGGAGCAAATTTTTTTCATCGCTTTGAGTAAGAGGCAATAATTATCAATACCAATAATTGGGTTGGAAATTTGTTGTTCAGTACACAATGCTAAACAAACATATTAACTTTAAGAAGTTACTTGGAATCATGTACCACAGGATGACTATTAAAATATTATTATAAGGGTACATTTAGGGTCTGCAACCATTGGGGTACAGGCACCTATAATGCTGAGTAATAGGGGCAACTTATGTAATGAGTAAATTTTATGGGAAAAATTGGTAATGTCTGAAATGCTGTTTGGGAATCTCTGTCCAATATTCACACAAATGTAACTAATAACATCACCAATACTGCTGTCTCTCTAATTTCTTTACCACACTACAAACCCTCCTCTTGTTTTTCATGTGTCTCAAACTACTATTTTAGTACTTTACAGTAACAATCGGAGGTGCAGAAATACACTAACGCAGAATGTTTTACAGCAGCTATTATCAGTACATTTAACGACTTTCTTTCAAACTGTTGTAAGTATTTACCTTTTCTCAGGTAAAGGAAATACTCTAGGTTTCTGTTTTTTAGATGTCTTTTTTTTCCCTGTCCCCTGTCTTGATTTAAAGATTATTAGTTCAAAATTCATAGACAGAGGCTCGATATAAGACCTCTTTGTCAGAAGAGTTTTTAGTCTCTTCACGTGCTAAATACATTAGGACTGTTAGGAACTATTTTGAGCACAAATTGTTATTGACATTGATTAATGCCATTGTTTACAGGGATAAGGATCTTAAGGCTTTCCTTACAAAAATACTTCACCAAAAACTTCACAAACTGTCATTTCCACAGTTGGTGGAAGAAATTGCTCTCTATTCCAAACGCATATATAACAACTATTGAGTTCAATCATTTCAGAGCATGGCTGGCTCCCTTTTTTATTTTTTTTTATTTTGATTTTATTTCAGTTTGTTTCATCATTCATTTTTTTTTTACCATGTGCCTGTCCACTGTTTTTTGCATGTTTGTGCTTTTGGCCAAGGCTGCTCATTATTCGGTCATTTAACACCCTCTCTGCACTAACACTTTGTCTTTCACCACACCATTAACACACACTTTGCCTTTGCTCCATGACCTTCTGGTCAGTTATTCCCTGTGACCCTCTGTTCTATCGACACCTTCTCTTTTGTTATCTTTTGCCCCACCCCTGCTTTATGTGCTTAAAACCTATTGCCAGTTCTGATGAAAAGTCACTGACCTGAAACATTAACTCTGCTTCTCTCTCCACAGGTGCTGCCAGACCTGCTAAGTATTTCAGCATTTTTTGTTTTTTTAGATTTCCAGCATCTGCAGTATTTGGCTTTTATTTTATTACATAGAACAACTACTTTAATTCACAAGAGTCTCTAGTCAAGAATGCCAGCCAATATAATACAGCCCTACTGGCTGATGTGACACCATTGCCCATTGAATTTGCACATCACTCAAAAAGGACCAGATGTTCAACTGCAAAGGGGCCCAGCACTAACGTTACTTAAAGGGTTAGGTACCCAATTTGCAGGTGAGGTAATTTTTAAGAACTTCTGCTACTGTAAAGTGTCTGTTTTTGGAGATGTTGTGTTAAGTTCTTGGATTTGGCAGGGAGGGCAGATGATTAGATGACCTGGCCGTACAAAGGCTGCAACATGTATGGGGGCTTTGGTTGAAGTGCCTGTAGTCCCCAGCACAACAGGGAGATGGAGCAGAGGCTGCAGAGAGGGCAAGCTCTGTGGAATGCCCTCTGCCATCTTCCATTCTCCTTGACAATGACAGGAGGTTGGCAGACCAGACACGACACCAAGCATCTTGGTGTGCATGCTCATCAGTGTTCTCTTGTATGCTGTATCCTGTATCAAAGTTGTCATCTAAGTTCTCTGCAAAAAAACTTGTCTGCACCCTCCAGTGAGCTGGTAAATGAATCCCCGGCCTGGCTGCAGCGACTTGTGCCCAGCGACTCACCATGTGCTGATCCCAACACAATACTAGCCTCCATGGTATGTGCAGAGGCAGTATCTGAGGTGGTGTCTGCGAGTGCCAGATCAAGTGATGGGATCTCTTCATCAGTAGTATGGCGTTGCTCTCTCTCCTCCTCCTGGGGCTGCTGTGGCTGGGCAGGCAGCAGGTTTTGGGTGTTTGAAAGCAGAAAATCAGAAGAAGGTAGGGGTGAGGGAAAGGGGGCAGGAGGCGCTGGTGGTTGGGTAGAGTGGAAAGCATGAGATTCATGGTCACATCATCTGCAGCTTGCTCATCATGCCAGATAGTAGGATGAGGTTGAACTGGGAGTTGAGAAGGGGGATAGGGCAGGAACATTCCAGCTTGCTCAATGTTCTCGGTGATGTCATGAGCTCCGTCACAGCTGGCCCCATGATGTGGAAAGCCATCTCCTCTATAAGGCTCACGTCCTTGCCCCCACCAGTTCTGCTGTGCTCCCTTCTATTGTTTTTTAAATTCATTCATGGGATGTGGGCGTCGCTGGCTAGGCCAGCATTTATTGCTCATCCCTAATTGTCCTTGAGAAGGTGGTGGTGAGCTGCCTTCTTGAACCGCTGCAGTCCATTTGGGGTAGGTATACCCACAGTGCTGTTAGGAAGGGAGTTCCAGGATTTTGACCCAGCGACAGTGAAAGAATGGCGATATAGTTCCAAGTCAGGACGGTGTGTGACTTGGAGGGGAACTTGTAGGTGGTGGTGTTCCCATGCATCTGCTGTCCTTGTCCTTCTAGTTGGTAGAGGTCGTGGGTTCAGAAGGTCCTATCTGAGGAGCCTTGATGCATTGCTGCAGTGCATCTTGTAGATGGTACACACTGCTGCCACTATGCATCGGTGGTGGAGGGAGTGAAAGTGGTAGATGGGGGTGTCAATCAAGCAGGTTGCTTTGTTCTGGATGGTGTCGAGTTTCTTGAGTGTTGTTGGAGCTGCACCCATCCATGTGCCTTGTAGATGGTGGATAGGCTTTGGGGAGACAGGAGGTGAGTTACTCGCTGCAGGATTCCTAGCCCCTGACCTGCTCTTGTAGCCACGGTATTTATATGGCTACTCCAGTTCAGTTTCTGGTCAAGGGTATCCCCCAGGATGTTGATAGTGGGGGATTCAGCGATGGTAATGCCATTGAATGTCAAGGGGAGATGGTTGGTTTCTCTCTTGTTGGAGATGGTCATTGCCTGGCACTTGTGTGGCGCGAATGTTAACTTGCCACTTATCAGCCCAAGCCCGGATATTGTCCAGGTCTTGCTGCATTTCTACACGGACTGCTTCAGTATCTGAGGAGTCACGAATGGTGCTGAACATTGGGCAATCATCAGCGAACATCCCCACTTCTGACCTTATGATTGAAGGAAGGTCACTGATGAAGCAGTTGAAGGTTGTGTCCCACCTTGCCCTGCAAAAATGAGGTAGAATGTCAGTGATGTGTAGCATTGTGTTTGTGTGATGTGCCCGCTACAGCCAAGTAACTGGAGAAATGTGGAGGCAACGAGAGGAGGATGTGAGGCTGGCAGCATTGGAAAATCTGTGAGTAGAAGTGCAGTACTTGAATGTTAAATGTGGGTCCTATGTGCCGGGGAGTGCTGATGGGTGAGTGATGGGGTGTGGTGCATTAAGCAGCATGATAGTTTGATGGTGTGGTGGATAGGAGATGTCACATGAAGATGTATTCACTGACCTTGACCACTCGCATGACATCATTAAACTTCTTGTCGCACTGCTGCCATGTCCTCAGGACCAGATGCCGGGAGCGCTTTAGATTCCTAGGATATTGGGACTGGTTCTGGGGGAGGTGGGAACTATACAGACTGGATGGGTTTGCGCCTCAACAGAGTCGGGACCAATGTCCTCATGGGGTGGTTTGCTAGCACTGTTGGGGAGGGTTTAAACTAACCTGGCAGGAGGATGGGAACCAAAATGTACCATTAGAATGGAGAAAAAAGGTGCACGAAGAATTGATAGACACAGATAGCTCGAGAGTAAGAAATAGTTCTCTGCAATTATTACTAACTAAGGAGGGAATGCAATAAGTCTAAATTAGGTTCACAGTGCATGTAAATGGGAAAAGTGTGGTAAATAAAGTTGGTATGCTGCTGGCACAAATTATCACATGGGAATATGATGTTGTGATGATAACAGTCAGCTGGCTCAAAAAAGGGAAGGACTTGGAATTAAATATTCCCTGATACAAAGGGTTCAGTAAAGATAGGGAAGGAAAGGAAGGAGCAGCAGTACAGTATTGATTAAGGAGAATATTACAGTTGGAGAGAGGGGCAAATTTTACAGACCCCCCTACTGACATTGGAGGGGGGGGGGGGTGTGGTGGGGGTTGGGCCGTAAAATGACCCCAGGAGAGGCCCGCTGTGGCCTCGACACCAGGAAGGCCTGGCCCCATATTGCTGGCGGCGGCAAGGCCTCATGGCAGCCCTCCCTGCCGCTCAGCAGGGGGCTCAAAATTTAAATATGTTAATTTATTTAAAGTATTGAATTAAATACTTACCCGCTTCCGCTGTCAGTCCTGGGGCGATACTCGTGCTGGTGGCTGGCACTCCTGCGCCTTTGGATTTCTGTCCGGAGATCCAATGGGGGACACTGGTGGGGAGGAGGGAGCAGGTATGTATTTCAGTGCTGGGTGGGCGGGGGAGGGGGGTTGCCAAAGCAATGAGATTGGTCTAGGGGATGGTGGGAAAGGGTTGAAGTGAAACGTTCATAAACTTTGTGAAGGAGAGGTCAGGTACGGAAGGTAAGTAGTTTGGAGGGGGGAGAGGACAAGGAATGAACTGTATGGTCATTGGGGGTGTGGGAGAGAGGCGAGAAATATTACATTAATTTTTTCAATAAACGTTAAAAGGCCTATAACTTTAAATATGTAAACGAAATTGAAAGGCTTGAAGCCCTTTAAAAATGGTGCCCGCACCTGCGCAACGGTGCCTGACGCAGTTGCCAGAGACTAACCACCCACCCCCTCCATGTCAATGGGGGAGGGGGGTGGGGCAGTCCGCCCTGAACATGTAAATAAGCTGCCATGTATAATATCGCGGCAACGCCGCAGAGTAAAGTCCATGCATGCGGGCCGCCATCTTTGACGCTCACTGCTGAGATCAGCGGCGAACTTGTAAAATGCAGCCCAGAGAGTATGTCCTGGAAGGGTCAAGGCCAGAATCTATTTGGTTAGAGTTAAGACGTACCATTTCACTACTGGGTGTATGCTATAGGCCACCAACTAATGGGAAAGATATAAAGGAGCAAATTTGAAAGGAAAATACAGAGAGGGACAAAGACTATAGAGTAGTGATAATGGGCGACTTTAATTATCCTAATATACATTGGGATAGTAATAGTGCAAGTGGCAGAGAGAGGGAAGAGTCTCTGAAGTGTGTTCAGGAAAATTTTCTAGATCAATATGTTTCCAGTCCAACGAGGAAGGAGGTGTTGCTGGATCTGGTTCTGGGGAATGAGTTGGGCCATATGGATCAAATGTCAGTAGTGAAATATTTAGGGAACAGTACTTTTAGTATCATAAGGTTTAGGTTAACTCTGGAAAAAGACAAGGAGCAATCTAGAGTATAAATACTTAATTGGAGAAGGATCAATTTCAGTGGGGTGAGAACAAATCCCTCCCAGGTAAATTGAAATCAAAGATTGGTAAGCAAAACTCTGACAGAACAATGGGCTGCCTTTAAAGAGGACATGATTTGAGTACAGTTGATGTACATTCTCATGAGGGAGAAAGGTAGAGCAGCCAAAGCCAGAGCTCCCTGGATGACAAAAGAGATAGAGTAAGATGAAGCAGAAAAAGGATGTGTATGTCAGGTTGATAATACAGGTGAGAACCAGGCTGAATATAGATCGTGCAGAGGGTAAGTAAAAAAGGAAGTAAGAGAGGTAAAGAGTAAGCATGAGAAAAGACTGGCAGTTAACATAAAAGGTAATCCAAAAAGTCTTTGATAGGCATATAAATAGTAAAAGAGTAGTAAGAAGAGGGTGGGGCCAATTAGGGACCAAAAAGGGAATCTACGCATGGAAGCAGAGGTACTAAATGAGGACTTTGCATCTGTCTTTACCAAGGAAGAAGATGCTGCCAAAGGCATAGTGAAAGAGGAGTTAGTTGAGATACTGGATGGTCTAAAAATTGATAAAGAGGATGTATTAGAAAGGCTGGCTGTATTTAAAGTTCATAAATCACCAGGACTGGATAGAATACATCCAACGATGAACGGGTGGAAATTGTGGAGATACTGGCAATAAGCTTTGATCTTCCTTAGATACAGGGATGATGCCAGAGGTCTGGAGAATTGTAAATGTTTTACCCTTGTTCAAAAAAGGGAAAAGGATCAACCCAGCAACTACAGGACAATCAGTTTAACCTCGGTGGTGGGAAAGCTTTTAGAAATGATTATCTGGGACAACATGAACAGTCACTTAGATAAGTGTGGATTTTTATTTTCATTTGTGGGATGTGGGCATCACTGGCTAGGATAGCATTTATTGCCCATCCCTAATAGCCCATGAGAAGGTGGTGATGAGCTGCCTTCTTGAACTGCTGCAGTCTTTGGGGGGTAGTGCTGTTAGGAAGGGAGATGTAGGATCTTGACCCAGCGACGGTGAAGGAGCAACGATATAGTTCCAAGCCAGGATGGTGTGTGGCTTGGAGGGGAACTTGCAGGTGGTGGTGTTCCCATGAATCTGCAGCCCTTGTCCTTCTAGGTGGTAGAGGTCGCGAGTTTGGAAGGTGCTGTCGAAGGAGCCTTGGTGAGTTGCTGCAGTAAATCTTGTAGACAGTACACACTGCTACCACAGTGCATCGGTGGTGGAGGGAGTGAACGTTGAAGGTGGTGGATAGGGTGCAAATCAAGCAGGCTGCTTTGTCCTGGATGGTGTTGAGCTTCTTGAGTGTTGTTGGAACTGCACCCATTCAGGCAAGTGAAGAGTATTCCATCACACTCCTGACTTGTGCCTTGTAGATGGTGGACAGTCATTGCGGAGACAGGAGGTGAGTTACTCACCGCAGAATTCCCAGCCTCTGACCTGTTCTTGTAGCCACAGTATTGATGTGGCTGGTCCAGTTCAATTTCTGGTCAATGGCAACCCCCTGGATATTGATAGTGGGGGATTGAGCGATGGTAGTGCCATTGAACATCAAGAAAAGATGATTAGATTCTCTCTTGTTTGATACAGTCATTGCTTGGCACTTGTGTGACGCAAATGTTACTTGTCACTTATTAGCCCAAGCCTGGGTGTTGTCCAGGTCTTGCTGCATATGGACATGGGCTGCTTCAGTATCTGTGGAGTTGTGAATGGTGCTGAACATTGTGTAATCATCAGTGAACATCCCCACTTCTGACCTTATGATGGAGGGAAGGTCATTGATGAAGTAGCTGAAGATGGTTGGGCCTAGGACACTACCCTGAGGAACTCCTGCAGTGATGTCCTGGAGCTGAGATGATTGCCCTCCAACAATCACAGCCATCTTCCTTTGTGTTAGGTATGACTCCAACCAGGGGAAAGATTTCCCCCTGATTCCCATAGGGCTCCTTGATGCCATATGCGATGAAATGCTACCTTGATGTCAAGGGCAGTCACTCTCATCTCACCTCTGGAGTTTAGCTCTTTTGTCCATGTTTGGACAAAGGCTGTATTGCAGTCAGGAGCTGAGTGGCCCTGATGGAACCCAACCTGAGCGTCAGTAAGCAGGTTATTGCTGAGCAAGTGCCACTTGATAGCACTGTCGACGACCCCTTCCATCACTTTGCTGATGATCGGGAGTAGACTGATAGTGCGGCAATTGGCCGGTTTGGATTTGTCCTGCTTTCTTTTGTGCACAGGAAATACCTGGGCAATTTTCCACATTGCCGGGTAGATGCCACTGTTGTAGCTGTACTGGAACAGCATGGCTAGTGGCGTGGCTAGTTCTGAAGCAGATGTCTTCAGTAGTATTGCCGGAATATTGTCAGGGCCCATAGCCTTTGCAGTATCCAGTGCCTTCAGCCTTTTCTTGATGACACACGGAGTGAATCGGATTGGCTGAAGACTGTCATCTCTGATGCCGAGATGGATCATCCACTCGGCACTTCTGAAGATGGATGCAAATGTTTGTCTTGTCTTTTGCACTGATGTGCTGAGCTCCCCCATCATTGAGGATGGGGATGTTTGTGGAGTCTCCTCCTCCTCTCAGTTGTTTAATTGTCCACCACCATTCATGACTGGATCTGGCAGGACTGCAGAGCTTCGATCTGATTTGTTGGTTGTGGGATCGCTTAGCCCTGTCTATTGCATGCTGCTTCTGCTGTTTGGCATACAAGTAGTTCTGTGTTGTAGCTTCACTAGGCTGACACTTCACTTTTAGGTATGCCTGGTGCTGCTCCAGGCATGCCCTCCTGCACTCTTCATTGAACCAGGGTTGGTCCCCTGGCTTGATGGTAATGGTAGAGTGGGGGATATGCCGGGCCATGATATTACAAATTGCAGTTGAATACAATTCTGCTGCTGATGGCCCACTGCGCCTCATGGATGCCCAATTTTGAGTTGCTCGATCTGTTCGAAATCTATCCCATTTAGCATGGGTTAATTAAGGAAAGCCAACAGGGATTTGTTAAAGGAAATTCGTATTTAACTAACTTGATTGAGTTTTTTGATGAGGTAACAGAGAGGATTGATGTGGTGTACATGGATTTCCAAAAGGCGTTTAATAATTGCCACATAATAGATTTACTAGCAAAGTTGAAGCCCATGGAATAAAAGGGAACGTGGCAGCATGGATACGAAGTTGGCTGAGTGACAGGAAACATAGTAGTGGTGAATGGATGTTTTTTGGACAGGAAGAAAATATATAGTGGGGTTCCCCGAGGTTGATACCAGGACCACTGCTTTTCTTGATTTATATTAATGACCTAGACTTGGGTGTACAGGGCAGAATTTCAAAATTTGCAGATGACACAAAATTTGAAAGTATTGTGAAAAGTATTGTGGACTGTGAGGAGGATAATGATAAACTTCAAGAGGACCTGGTGGAATGCGTGGACACCTGGCAGATAAAATTTAATGCAAGCGAGTGTGAAGTGATACATATTGGTAGGAAGTACGAGGAGACAATTCTAAAGGGAGTGCAGGAGCAGACAGATGTGAGAGTATAAGTGCACAAATCATTGAAGGTGGCAGGCAGTTTGGGATCCTGGGCTTTCTCAATTGAGACATAGAGTACAAAAGCAAGTAAGTTATGATGAACCTTTATAAAACACATATTTGGCCTCAACTGTAGAACTGTGTCCAATTCTGGGCACCACACTTTAGGAAGAATGTGAAGGCACTAGAGAGGGTGCAGAAAAGATTTACAAAAATGGTTCCAGGTATGAGGGACTTTGGTTACATGGATAGATTGGAGAAGCTGGAGCTGTTCTCCTTAGAGAAGGGAGAATTGACAGAAGATTTGATAGAAATGTTCAAAATCATGAGGGGTCTAGACAGAGTAGATAGAGAGAAGCTGTTCCCATTGGTAGAAGGGTTAACAACCAGAGGGCACCGATTTAAGGTGATTAGCAAAAGAAGCAAGGTCAACATGAGGAAAAACCTTTTTATGCAGCAAGTGGTTAGGATCTGGAATGTACTGCCTGAGAGTGTGGTGGAGGCAGATTGAATCATGGCTTTCAAAAGGGAATTGGATAAACACCTCAAGAGAAAACCCCTGCAGTGGGACTAGCTGAGCCAGCATGAATGCGACAGGTTGAATAGCCTTCTGTGCTGTAATAACTCTTATGATTCTATGAATTGACCTACTTGGCCACCTGTTCCCATTCCCTTCTGAGGGTGGTTCTTCAAGGCCTCCTCGTGGAACCTTGGCCCCTCCAGCTGTCCACCTCTACTACGAAGGCCTCCAGCACTACATTTGTGACCCTGGAGCCCTCCCTCTGTCCTGGTGTTACATTTTCTTGTTTCTAATTACAGCAATAGTATTCAGCAGTAACCGCCTGTAATTCAGTGCAGCTTTCCTTTAAGTGGGACAGACTGCCTTTAAGAACAGAAAGCTGGTTGTGCCATCAGCACAATACTGTTTGCTCCATACTGAATCCAAAGGCTGTCAGCAGCACGGGAGCTGCTATACCCAATGTTACTATCAGGTAAATGAGGTGGCAGCATGAGTTATGCATGCTGCCCACCTCCACTGGAAAGGATGAGCAGCACTTAGGCACAAAAGGGCATTGAGAGGCAGCTGTGGCAACGGAGGGGCTTTGGGTGGTGGTGAGGAGGGGAATTTACCTACTGTTTTACAGTCTCTGTTCTTCTTACCAAGCCAATCCTAGCCACTCAAACCTTGCTAATGACTTCTCTGTTGTAATGGTGCTGTTTGAAAGTCTACACGTATGTGCAGAAGCACTGGTTATAATAAATCACTCTGGTTTTGGAATGCCTGCGAAAAGTTTTGAGATTTCAGAGCTTAATTTTAATTGCAAATCATGGCTCTTGTGAAAAGTTCATGAGAGTTGGCATGTCTGTGCATGGATTTTCCCTGATGGAAACGAGCACATACACATGTAAGCAGTAAGCAGCCATCATTATCCAGCTGACTAACAACAATGATAGGTTGAGATAGAAGTCATTGTCTAAATAACTTGGATCTTTATTATTTTCCGTGTAACTTAAACAAAAGGCAGCCACTCCCAGTCATTTATAATTTTAATTTTAACAGCAAGACCTCTCATGTTGCTTAGGGAGATTTGTGGGATGGGAAGTCAGGAGGTCACAATTGTGACCTGACTTGAATTACATCACTTCCTATACTAACATATTACATCACCTCTGGGTTCAGGTAGGCTGGTAGGGAGTTGCCTTCAATACCTTCTACTCCCCGTTTTTATTGATAGCTTTTGGAGTCTGATCAGGAGCACAGTTTAAATCTTAATCAAGAAGGGAAGAGCCAGGCTGGCTTAGCAGTAGAATTCCTTATCTAATCTTGGGTCTGCTACATTTGTATGCATACCAAGCTAAAAGAAAGTGACTATAACATGCCACCAGCAAGGATATTTAACTGTAAATTTTCACAGGTGGTTACTGATTTACATCTGTAAACAGTCTTTTGTTTATATTGGCATAACATCTTGTGTATTATTAACAGTATGATATATAATAATGGTGAAAAAGAAGTGGGAAATGAGTGTAATGTCAACTTGAATTTTATAGAAATGAATATTACGCAAGTGAAGTAAGGCCTGTTAACTATTCAGGATTGTGTGTTCGTCATTAAATTTATTTCACTTGTGAATTTAATTTCACAGACAAAATTTCAGTGGGAGAAAAGGAATGTAATTTAATATATTCAGTAAGCTATGAAAATAAGAATCAATCTATAATACATTTTAGGAGTCATTTAACAGTGCAATAATGAGAAAATATTTTATATTTTTTATTATTGATGGAACAGTAACATGTATACTTCAGGGTCATAGTGTATTTGTGAGTGCTACAAAAAAGGGTGTTTGGACAGCCCCAAATTTATACAATCAAAAGGAAAATGTCTCTTCATAGCTGATTACATTTATCAAACATTATAATGGAGTCAAGAGAGAGGCAACTGCGGCAAGGGAGGGGCTGTGGGTTGTGGTGGGGGAGTTTACCTACTGTTTTACAGGGCTCTGTTCTTCTCTCTGACAGTCACCGAGCTGATCCCAGCGACCCAAAGATTGTCAACGACTTCTATGTTGTCATGGTGTTGTTTAAAAGTCTACACGCATGCACAGAAGCACTGGTGTAACAAATGACTCTGGTTCTGGAATCCCTGTGAAAAGTCTCGAGATTTCAGAGCTTAATTTTAATTGCAGTGAAGTGAATACTCACATCCTCTTTTCAAACAAATTTAAATGGAGTATGCTGGTAACAAAATAATGATGCATACAGCTCATTTTATTTTTTCCTGTTTTGTTTAAAACACTAAACAAAGCTTAATGTGTAAAAAAAAACAGGATACAGAAAATTTTAACTTAAACAGATTAACCAGATCATTAACCTTCAGCTGCATCTGGTGAATTTGACAGAATAAGCACCAAGTACTTAGCAAAAACGAATTGAGGTTCCAAAATGCATTTAATCTTTTTCACTCAGGAAGTTATTCTTGTGTGTATGTTTCCACAAATAATGTTATCAGAAAAACTCAAGGGTTTTAACAATGCTGTCTAATTTGACTTGTTTCCTTTCTGCAATACCGAAGTCTGAAAAAACAAAGATGAAAATGTTAAGGGAACTCCCTCAGTTGGAACCGACATGGTGCTGACAGAGATTCCTGATGTGATGTGCAACAATGTTATGGTGCCTTCTGGACCAGAAATTACACTTACTGGAAAGAAAGAATCATTTTATAAAACAACTTTAGAGTTTTCCTTTGCTGCTTCATGTCAGAGAAGTTGCTGGTTGTCTAGACTCAGCTAGTTAGAAGTCAATTGTTTATTAATTAGTTATAATATTTAGTAACATTTAATTTAGTAATATTTAAATCTAAGCACAGTATCGAATTAAAAATACATTTGGGAGAAATTGACAAATGCACAATTGGTGGGGCTGTATTAATCATCGGCATCATTTTTTTAACCACCTAATATACATAAAGTACAATCATTGTTCCTGCCAGGGAAAACTTCTGCTAGAATACTGACATTTATGTTGTGTGTTCACCCGTCAGACTATTGCACAAATATTCTTTTGAGTACAAGACCACTCACAATTAATGTGATTAATGAAGTCTGGTTCTATCAGAAGGTTTGAGAATTAGTTTCTAATCAGTTCCTATTACAGTCAGCGGCAGTACAATAGCAGTGTTATGGTCTTACATCATCAGTCATCGCCAGTCCCTCTACAGGGGATATCTCCTGGTTTTACATTAATACAAATAGGAAATGTTATGTCGACTTCCTTAACATTACTTCCTGTTTGAATACTGGTCCTTGTCCAACCCCTGTGTAGGATCCCAGGAATATTTGGACTTGTTATAGAATCCTCCTGAAGAGGTGCAGCTGATCTTGCCCATGGCTACCTCTTTGGGCTTTGCCAGTGGAGGTTTACTCTTAGGCTGTTTTCAACAGTTGTGCTGCTAGTTCTCCATCACCTCCTCTGTTTCCTCATCAGTTTAATTTCTATTGCAACTATTTGGAATATACAACATCATATAAAGACTTCTTTGAGCTGATCTCACTCAAAATCATCTCCTACTCATTTATTTTCTCCTCCTCTGTGTCTGTATTCAGTTCTTTTATTAAGTTTTAGTTCTTTTATTGTTGTTTATAGTTGCAGGTGGTCAGTCAGTATATACTATATGGCATTTTCACTTTCAAAGTTACCTTAGGAAAAGTTAGAATTTGAGGGCCAGTTTTCCTCCACCCTCCTCACCTCAGCATAAGTCAGGACGTGCACTTTTATTGCAGGTACATGACTTGACTTTGTCTGGAACCAGATGGATTTTCAGGTTCAGCAGATGATCATGGATGGAATTTTATGCTCGTCTCTGCGGCGGCTTTGGAGTTGGGAAGAACATAAAATCGGGTGGGATGGTGATGGGGGGGGCGGGGGTGGAAACCCTGCCACCATCCCGCTTCTTTCGAAATTTAGTACAGGGTGGGAAGGCCTGTGAACGGCCTAGATACCCAGTCATCAATTGAGGCCCTTAACTGGATAATTAACACCCAATAAAGGGCCTCTTGCCGCTGCAGCCACGATTACCCGTGCGGCAGGCGGCCCTGTCGCTGCATGGGAAGCACGGCACAAAAAACTGCGCGAGCAGCTTCCCGGCTCTGGGGGCAGGGGTGGGTAGGGGTGTGAGGTGGTGTCCCTTGTTCAAAGGCACTTAATGCCAGAACGAGGGTCCCAGCATGAGGAAGAGGGGGGGGGCCCGCTGAGGGCCACACCCCCCCTCCCCCGCACTTGCTGCCGACACACCTCCTCTGTGATTCCCACTCCCCCGTGAGACCCTTCCCACCCTGACCTACCTTAGGCCGGGCTCCAGCGATGCTCCTCAGCCTCTGGTAGGTGCAGCTACAGCAGCAGCCATCGCCAGCCTCTGATTGGCTGGAGGCTCTGCAAGGCCGGGACTTCCAGCGATGGGGTCCTAAATCCTATGGAAGGCCTGCTGCTGTCCACTTAAGTTCCTGATTGGCACTAAATTCGGTGGGCTTTCCGGAAAAGAGGCGACACGGGGAACTTGGCATCAGTTTCCCCCTGCCGCCAGCATAATACTCTCTCCCCTGTGTTGAGTGAACACTGGGTGGGGTGAGTAGCTTGTAATCAGCATTTTGTGTCAAATGGGGGCAGGCAGGTCTGTGCTGCTGGCCTGCAGCAGGGTAAAGGTGCAGCTCCATTTTGTATAGCTGTCGTTTCAGGCAGTGGTAGAATCTTCCCCACCTACCGAGAGCAGTCCTTCTGCCCCAAAGGTTTAGCTCTATGGAACCTCTACCCCCACCCAACTACTTGAAAGAAATTAGCTTCCCCATTACAGATGTTTAATATGAAGGAGTAGCCCAGCAACTTCTACCACCCCATTTGCAGTGAGTTCATTTGAGACAGCTGCTGAGTTAAATCCCCAGAAATGACACAGGTGTTGTGACAGTACTCCTATGTCATTTGCATGCAATTTAAATATTCCTGCCAGTTTGAGGTGGATGCTTCCTGTCCTTCACCCAGTAGATAAAGCATGTCTTGGTCAAATGGAGAGAAGACCCCATAAAAGAGGCCTCAACTGTTAGTTCCTCTGGCTCATTCTCCAAGCAGTGGTGTACACAGGAGTTTTAGTTAGAGGCAACTTGGCTACTTCCCTTTTTACTTTTGTTTTTGGTCATTCTATCTGTAGTCTGTCTGTATCTGTAGTTTATCAATATTTCATCAATATACGGGGTCACAGAGTTTACATGCACTGATACAATACAAGCACCAATACTGGGATGCTCTATGAATGGACAGTCTTGCTGCCAATCATTAAAACCATCTGCGAGTTGTAGGCACCAATTCTTGCTGGGAGCTGTAATTTACAACCTGTGTTGTAAACTTGTGAGTTTAATCCGCTGGCACTAATAGCTCTAGGAATCCCCGGGTGGAGGTTTCATTGGCATAGAACTTGAAAACATGTCTACAGGTAATTCAAACACAAAATCCTAAGTTTAATCATCTTATATAAATTTTGTAATTATTATGCTTTTTTAAGTTACAAACCTTATTTCCCATAAAAGTCTCAGTTTAGAAAAACCATGATGGTAGCTGAAAGGATTATTGAAAGTACTTTCAATAGTTTTGCTGATGTGTGTTTTTTTTAACTGCTCATTCTGGTTGGTGGCTTTCTCACGTCCCTTAGTAGTATTTCATTGGAAATTTATACCCGATTTGCCAGCTTCCAACTGATATATTTTCTATTAAGGCGCACCTTGTTTCTGTGTTATGAATATGAAATTTGATTCAATCAAATAATGTAAGTAGTGTAAGTGCATGTATGATTTAGAAATCTGGATGTAGATAGGTGTGATGCCAAACCCCAAATACGATGATTGAAACATACATAAATGAAATGAATGCATATTTTATATTTATAAGAGAGTGTGGAAAAAAAGATATTCAAGAAATTTGAGAGGATGAAAGGGATGATGTCTAGATAGAACTAGATTATGTATCTTAAACTGTGATTGCAAGGCTAGTGTACAAAATTGACAAACTTTAAGCAAATCTATCTATGCAAAGAATTTTCACCCTACAGTGCAATGAACATATGGCTTGGATTTCTGTTCAAGTTGGATGAATGACTATCTGGTTAATAAAGAGACCAAGTGTTAGAGGGATAAGGACAGAAACAGCAGATCAAATACTCTATGGGATACTATAGTTCCATTCCTGTTGGGACCAATAGAAATTGGCCTGCAGATTGCAACTAATCAGGATTAAATAAAGTGGATCATCAGATTGATTCATAAGTATTTGCTTGATTATCTTTAGAGTTTAGAGAAAAATCCCAGAACTTTCTCTTCTTGGAGGTTGAGCACTTCATTAATCATATGTCTCCAGAGATTAAGTGAAGTGGAGACAGCCCATGACAATGCAAGCTATAAATAGCTTGTGGCAGGAGCAGGCTTGATGGGCTGAATTGCCTTTTCTTATTCTAAATCTCTTTAAATTCTAAACTGAATCCACTGTGTCCAGAGAGGCCCTATAGGTTGCTTGGTTGTACCACCACCACTTCAGTTCATGCCCTTTGCCTCCTCATTTACAGACTCCAATCTCTTGGATCAATTTGACAGCAATAGCCTCCTAGGTTCCATTTCTCATCATTCATTACTTCCTTGAATTGAGCTTTCCTGCCACAGTATTGTTCTGCATCCTGTGTTCCTTACCATTTCCGTAGGTTTTTATAGTCAATTTTAATGACACTCAAAAACCAGTCCAGGTATCATTAGCAAAAGTTGGCATATTAACTGCATTAGTGGTAAGGCAGGCCTGCTATAAGCTGCACGGCAACAGCCTTCTCTGAAAGGAAATGTTAGTAGAATGTTATTGATAAAGCTGAAATGCAACACACTTGGGATTGGAATTCAGAAGTATCGGCATTTTGTTTCAAATCAGCTAAAAAAAAACCTTCTCCTAATGGGAACTAACACACTGAAAGTTATCTATAATGGCCAACTTTCGAACTTACCTTTTGTTTGAGTAAGCAGGCAGTCTGCTGACACAGATTTAAATCTGGACAATGAATACACTGGTAGGATTGATGTTAGGCAGTCATTATACACAAGTGGTCTCTCCAGACAGTAGATCTACAAAACATGTTTCACTTTATACAGCGTGTTCTCCGTGTCGCCTACTGTAAATGGAAAGTTCTAATCTTTCGGTGCTTTTGATATTATGCAGAAATACCCCAGTGCCACAAAGTGTTAAAATGTTTCTGTTTTCAAATATGCAGCCTAATCCTATTTGTTACGAGCAGGTGAGAAAGAGGCCCAGGGTTCCCTTTCAGCATTCACCATGACATATTGCTATTATCATTGAAAAAAGTTTGAACTAATGTATCTGTTACAAAGATATTCAAAGTATGCACAATCATTTCTATGACTTACCCTGGGAATGTGTGGTTTGTACAAAGGTTGGCAAAGCCTCCTGCATGGATATTAATGTGACAGTCTTTGTTCAAAAGCGATGTAAATTGTTCAGTCCTCTTTTCTCAAACATAATAAAAAAGGTTTCTATATTTTAAAAATGAATGTAAAAACTTTGTATTAAAATGTGCTTTAAAGTATGTTTGCACCTTAAACTTAGCTTCATTTTAATATAACATGCAGCAGTTTTTACTTTTCACATACTTATATTTAATTTTCTTGTACTTATATCCTCAATTATACATTATATCGCAAAAATAGAACATCTCTTTAGAAAGATGTGGTTCAAGATTGAAATACATTGATTATTGGTACTTTGCACTAGGTTATAATAATGTCATTGAATAGAACTATTAGTATGCTAAGCTTAGAAGTGGACATTGGACTGAGTCTTATGGGAACATTGGGGATGGGAACAGAGGCTGGGGGGCGCACAAAATCAGTTTGGAAGATGTCAGACCAGAAGTCCGATGTCATGATGACCCGCCCATATTTTACTGCTAGTGGCTGACAGGGAGGGCGGACTTCGCACATCCACATGACAAGAAGGTAACAAAGGTCGTTAAGAGCTCAATTGACACTAGTTTTATTCTCCATTTTGCTTTTAGCTGATGGCACACGTGAATTCTGGGACTTCGGAGCCTCGCTTACTTAAAGTAGTAGTTCTGGCTGCAAAGGGAAGCCATCGGGTGAGGCGGCATCAATTGCCAGGAGGTGGAGGGGGGAGAAGGCATTGGGAATTGGTCTATTGATCTGAGGAGTGGGGGCAAAGGTGTCTAAATTGTGGGGGAGACATACCAGGGTCCCATCGAGCAACTGCCACCTCCTCTGAGGTAACAACTGAGGGGATGAAGCTGGGCCATTGGCTGTGAAGGCCTTGCACACAGGGAGAGGCAACCTGTCATGGGCCTCATTCACCCTGGCTTCGGCGCTCCCGTTGAGGAGGAGGAGGAGGAGGAGGAGGACCAGGATGGGAGGGAAGTCCAGGCACCGGCAGCGGGATATCACCCTTGGGACCCCCAGGATGGCTAGCTTTGGGGTCAGGATGCCAGAGAAGGATGTAGAGGGCCACACCAACAGCCTCCTGCATGCTGAAGAAGCTACCCTCCAGACAGGGTCTACCAGCTGAGGCTCAGTTATCTGCAGATGTCAGAAAGGCAGTCTCTACGATGACTCCGCCTCTCCAGGGAGGCTGTCACTGACCTATGTGATATGATGCAGGATGAGCTAAGACCCATGGGACTAGATGGAAATCCAATGCCAATGGCGCTGTAGGTCACCATGACACTGAACTTCTACGCCTCTGAATCTTTCCAGGGATCCACTAGAGATATGTGTGGATCTTGCCGTCTGCAGCACATCAGTGCATCAAGGAGTTCACCAATGCCATGTTCAAGAGGGCAGGCGACTATGTGCGCTTCTAACTGATTCAAACAGTCAAGCTGAGAGGGCCATCGGATTCGGGGCCATCACTGGATCCCCCAGATGTAGGGTGTGATAGACCGTGTGCATGTAGCCATCAAGGCTCCCACTGAGCAGCCAGCAGCCTTCATTAATAGGAAGAGCTTCCATTCACTCAATGTGCAATTGGTCTGTGACCACCACAAATGGATCATGCAGGACTGTGCACGGTTCCCAGGAAGCAATCACAATGCCTACACACCTTGGCAGTCTCAGGTGCCAGAGCTTTTGTGGCTGCCTGCTCGCCTTCAGGGATGGATTCTGGGAGACAAGGGCTACCCACTGAGGACATGGCTACTGTTGCCTGTGAGGAACCTGCGCATGAATGCAGAGGAGAGGTATAACACCTGCCACATGACTACCTGAGTGACCAACGAGCAGATAATTGGTCTCCTGAAGATGAGATTCCATTGCCTGGATTGATCCGGTGGATCCCTTTGATGGTCTGCTGTGCACTGCACAACCTGGGGGTTACATTAACCATTGAGGATAGCATGGATCACGATGTCTCCTCTGATGAGGATGCAGAGGAGGGCACTGCCCAGGCAGTGCCAGATGAAGGCCCCAAGGGACAGCAGGAAAGGTGCCATGAGATACGGGCAAGGGAGTCTCAAGATGCCCTTATACATTCGCACTGCTTATGACCCTTACTACCTTTGGTAGTAATCAAGTCGCACCTTTATGCAGCACTGTTATCACCTTCCATCATTTTGCACTTCATGGCCCTTCGCCGAGGTGCACGTTGCACAGTGGCAAGACTGAAGTGTTGAGCGCTCGCGGCTTGGTCCGTCGCTTCCAGTCCCTTCACAGAGGCAGGGTTTAAATGACGTCCCAAAGGGCATTAATGAAAGGAGGGAGATGCTGTGTCATAATAGTATTTCTTTATTATGCATGATACCAAATACAACCCTTTCCATGCAGACTAAACATTCACCCATGAACCCAAGTGCATCTAGGTGCTCTTAAACTTTTTCTGGGTGCTCCTACATGGGGCTTCCCTGCACTGAAGTGCAGGCAGACTGCTGACGTTGCTATACCAATGGCTTGGGATGACCTTGGCCATCGTCCTCTAGCTGCCTGAGGCCTGGAGGACCCTGACACACTGAGGGCTTCCTGCAAAAGTGCAGGGACCCCCTCTGTTGCAGATGATGGAGGCAGAGGCATCACTGGCAGAGGGGCTGATGAGCTACTGCCCACACCAGGAACATCCTGAGAGGAGCCCCCAAATGCAGGAGATAGTCACTCCTCCTCCTTATAAGGCTCAACACTTCCGTCTTGGCAGTATGCAATGTGCACCTTGGCGCAGGGCCATGACGTACAAAATGGTGGAAGGCAACAACAGGGATGCATCAAGGTACGGCTTTATTATAGCGGTTACCAAAGGTAGCAAGGGTTATAAGAAGCACAAATGTATAAGGGCATCTCGAACTCCCCTGCCCGTATTTCATGGCACCTGTCCCTGGGGAACCTCATCTGGCACCTCCTGTATCTCTCCGCTGACCTGAGAGGGATGTGGACATGGTAGAGACTCCAGGTTCTGCATCTCCCTTTCAACTTGCCACTGCTGCGTAGAGTCATATTCAATGCAATGGTGTGCAGGTCTGTGCGCATCTCTGGCAGCCACTGATGGGTCTGCAGGATCTGGTTCTCCATGTGAGTCGCAAATCTCTCAATGGAGGAAGCCAAACATTCACCCCTCAGAGACATGGAAGCACCCAAGGCCTGGATGGACTTGTCTGCGCTTGTGTATGCAAAAGCCTCTGGTATCTCTGCTAGATGTTGCCTCCCCTCTCGCTGTAGCTGCAGCATTTCCCATGTTGCTGGTGACACCAGAAACACGTCATCAGCCTGGGCCTCAGCACGGGCCTGGCCTCCAGCAGTTCTCTGACTGTCAGTGGCTTCAGCTATCATAGCCTCCGTCAACTGCTCGGGCGCGTCAGTGATGTGCTCACTAGATTGTGTACCCAAATCTAACCGCAACCAGATACCCACTGATGTGACAGCATCTGCACTGATAAGAACATAGGAGCAGCAATAGGCCATTCAGCCTGTCTTGCCTGCTCCACCATTCAGTTAGATCATGGCTGATCATCAACCTCAATGCCACTTTCCCGCGCTATCCCCATATCCCTTGAGGTCATTAGTATCCAGATATCTATTGATTTCTGTCTTGAACATGCTCAATGATTAAGCTTCCACAGCCATCTGGGGTAGAGAATTCCAAAGATTCACCACCCTCTGAGTGAAGAAATTCCTCCTCATCTCAGAATAAGGGGCAGGCCATTTAAGACGAAGACTATGTCCCCTGGTTCTAGACTCACAAGCCAGGGAAAACATCCTAGCTACATCCAACTCGTTAGAATTTTGTAAGTTTCAATGAGATCACCTTTCATTCTTCAAAACTCTAGAGAATACATGCTCAGTTTCCTCAATCTTTCCTCATAAGACAATCCTGCCATTCCAGGGATTAGTCTGGTGAACCTCCATTGCACTTCCTCTATGGCAAGTATAACCTTCTTTAGATGAGGAGACCAAAACTGTATACAATACTCCAGGTGTGCTCTCACCAACGCTCTATACAATTGCAGCAAGACTTCTTTACTTCTGTACTCATAACCCCTTGCAACGAAGGCCAACATAACATTTACTTTCCTAATTGCTTGCTGCACCTGCATGCTAGCTTTTAGTGACTCATGAACAAGGACACCCAGGTCCCTTTGGACATCGACACTTCCCAACCTCTCACCATTTAAGAAATACTCTTTCTGTTTTTTCTACCAAAGTGGATAACTTCACACTTATTGTCACTACTGACATCAAACTAACAAGTCTGTAGTTCCCCGTTTTCTCTCTCCCTCCTTTCTCAAATAGTGGGGTTACATTTGCTACTTTCCAGTCTGCAGGAACCTTTCCAGAATCTATAGAATTTTGAAAAATAACCACCAATGCATCCAGATCTCTTTAGTCACCTCCTTCAAAACTCTGGGATGTAGCTCATCTGGTCCAGGGGATTTATCAACCTTCAATCCTGTTAATTTTTTGAGTACTAACTCTTTATTAACACTAATTTCTTTCAGTTCCTCATTTTCACAAGTTCTTTGGTTCCCTAGTATTTCTGGAAGGTTTTCTGTATCTTCCTCCGTGAAGACAGACACAAAGTAATTGTTTAGTTTCTCCGCCATTTCCCTATTCTCCTTTGTAAGTTTTCTTGTCTCCGCCTGTAATGGACCCACATTTGTCCTTGTTAATCATTTCCTTTTCACATACCTAAAGAAGCTTTTACAGTTTCCCTTTATGTTTCTCACTAGCTTGTATTCATATTCTCTTTTCCCTTTCTTTATCAGTTTCTTGGTCAGCCTTTGCTGGATTCTAAATTGCTCCCAATCCTCAGGCTTACCACTTTTGCTGACAACCTTATAAGCCACTTCCTTTGATCTAATGCAATCTTTAACTTCATTAGTTATCCACGGTTGATTCATCTTTCCTGTTGGGTTTTTGAGTCTTAGAGGAATGTATATTTGTTGTAGACCATGTAATACTTCTTTAACTACTAGCTATTGCCTGTCTACTGTCAAATCTTTTAGTGTATTTTGAGGTGAGGTGAGAGTGACTGCCCTTGACATCAAGGCAGCATTTGGCCGAGTATGGCATCAAGGAGCCTGAGTCAATGAGCATAGAGGGAAACCTCTCCACTGGTTGGAGTCATACATAGCGCAAAGGAAGATGGTTTTAGTTGTTGGAGGTCAATCATCTCGGCTCCAGGACATCACTGCAGGAGTTCCTCAGGGTAGTGTCATAGGCCCAACCATCTTCAGCGGCTTCATCAATGACTTTCCTTCAATTATAAGGTCAAAAGTAGGGATGTTTGCTGATGATTGCACAATGTTCAGCACCATTTACGACACCTCAGATACTGAAGCAGTCCATGTAGACATGCAGCAAGACCTGGACAATATCTCGGCTTGGGCTGATAAGTGGCAAGTAACAGTCGCGCCACACAAGTGGCAGGCAATGACCCTCTCAAACAAGAGAGAATCTATCCATCTCCCCTTGGCATTCAATGGCATTACCATTGCTGAATTCCCCCACTATCAATATCCTAGGGGCTACCATTGACCAGAAACTGAACTGGAGTAGCCATATAAATACCATAGCTACAAAAGCAGGTCAGAGGCTAGGAATCCTGCGGTGAGTAATTCACCTCCTGACTCCCCAAAGCCTGTCCACCATCTACAAGGCACAAGTCAGGAGTGTGATGGAATACTCTCCATTTGCCTGGATGAGAGCAGCTCCTACAACACTCAAGAAGCTCAGCACCATCCAGTACAAAGCAGCCCGCTTGATTGGCACCCCATCCACCACTTTCAACATTCGCTCCCTCCACCACCGACGCACAGTGGCAGCAGTGTGTGCCATCTACAAGATGCACTGCAGCAACGCACCAAGGCTCCTTCGACAGCACCTTTCAAACCCGCAACCTCTATTACCTAGAAGGACAAGGGCAGCCGATGCGTGGGAACACCACCACCTGCAAGTTTCCCTCCAAGCCACACACCATCCTGACTTGGAACTATATCGCCGTTCCTTCACTGTCGCTGGGTCAAAATCCTGCAACTCCCTTCCTAACAGCACTGCTGGTGTACCTACACCCTAAGGACTGCAGTGGTTCAAGAAGGCGGCTCACCACCACTTTCTCAACAGCAATTTGGGATGGGCAATAAATGCTGTCTAGCCAGTGACGCTCACATCCCATGAATGAACAGATAATTTTTTTTCCCATTCGCTATAGCTAATTTGCCCCTCATATCTTCATAGTTTCGTTTGTTCAGATTTAAGACCCTAGTTTCAGAATGAACTATATCACTTTTAAACTTAATGTAAAGTTCTATCATCTTATGGTCACTATTTCCCAAAGGCTCCTTTGAGGCAAGGTTATTAAATAGCCCTTTCTCATTACATAATACTAAATCTAAAATAGCCCAATCCCTAGATTGTTCTTCAACGTACTGCTCCAGAAACCCATCTCGTACACACTCCAGGAATTCATCCTGTACAGCAGTAGTGCTGATTAGGTATTCCCAATCTATATGTAAAGTGAAGTCGCCCATGATTACTGTATTACCCATGTTACATGCACCTCTGATTTCCTGATTTATACTATGTCCAACATTACCACTACTGTTTGGTGGCCTATAAACATCTCCCACGAATGTTTGCTGCCCCTTGCTGTTCTTAGCTCCATCCAAATTGATTCTACATCTTGATCCTTCGATCTAAGATCCTCTCTCACTAATGTACAGAGCTGATCTCTTATTAAGACAGCTAGCCCACCTCCTTTTCCTTTTTACCTTTCTTTCCTAAATGACCAATATCCTTGAATATACAGTTCCCAGTCTTAGTCACCCTGTAACCATGTCTCTGTAATAGCAATTAAATCATAGCCATTTATCTCTATTTGTGCCTTCAAATCATCTACCTTGTTGCGTATGCTGCGTGCATTCAGATAGAGTGCCCTTAACTTTATCTTTTTAACATTATTCCGCATTCTGATTCTATTTGATGCTTGCCTTCACTGTAATAAAATATTACAGTTAAAATTTTGGTACTTTTATTTAAATGGGATAATATTTCTTTAAAAGTTCATACTAAGTGAAAGGTTTCCAACTTCTCTCAAAAGTGATTTTGTAATCCCAATCTACATCAAAGCAGCTTTTCACCAATATCTTAAAATGAATACCAAGTGCAAGATTTGACTGTATGACAAACTACTTAAAGGCAGCCTGCACCTCTTAAAGGGGAGGTGCATTCTGGCTTGAGAAGGTGCTGGAACTGGTTGCAGAAGACAGTGTGAGTAAGGGGAATACTGAATTAATGTGCAACAGGGTGGAGAGTATGTTCCAAGGTTCTCTGAGGCTGTGCTGGGTGCCATGATGGAGGAGGTGGACAGAGGAAAGAGAGATTGTCTATCCACAGATGGCCAAGAGGCCCTCCAGACACTGTGCGAAAGCAGAGGGAGCAGAAAGCTGTGGTAGGCAATGTTAGAAGTCTAGCCCTGAGGACTCGGATGCAGTACTATGGGAAGTTCAATGACCTCACGCGAGTGGTCCAGGTCAGTGAATTCATCTTCAAATGCCATATCCTACCAACTGCGCCATCCTCACTCACTGCTTGATGCAGCACATCACCATCACTCACCTATCAACAATCTCTATTAACCACGACTCATACCTAACATTCATAGCCTCACCTCACCCACTTAGCACTGTTGCAAGCCTCACACCCACATTTCACAGCTGGCACACACTGCCAGCTATTCATGGCAGGTAAATCATCCAAACACATTGCACTACACTCACTCTCTTTCTTGCAGGACAACGTGGCACATAATCAGAGGCACCAGAACCTAACAGGTGGGGATAGGCACCTTCATGTCCTTATGCCCATGGAGGAGATGCTGCTCATCATCATTGGAGCAGCCGTGACTGAGGCCGTGGCCAGTGTCAAGCTGAAATCATTGAAGGTGATGGTATGCTCATACCTAATCCTTCTTCCCACATCCCTCTTCACCCTTACCCCACAATCTCTTCTGATTTACAAGTGGTGCATGGTGCAAGCATGAGCCTCTTACTTTCCCCCCCGACTCTTGTGCCTTTCCCCTTTCAGATACCCAAGAAATGCTACCTGACCAGACAATGGTGGAAGAGAAAGAGATGAAAGAGCAGAAAGACAGTGAAGAAGAAGAAAAATCATCACTGCTTTCACACTTATGGCTTTCATTATATGCATGCTGCCCACATGTGCATGGGTTGCACACCGGAGTCATGTGGTCAGTGGATAACCCTTACTGCCCAGCAGTCACCCTCTGATTTGTTGTGGTGGGTCAAATGCAGGTAATGCAGTGATCTGCTGCAGAATGAATGCCTCATGATTGTTGCCAGAACACTGGGCATTAATCTGCATGATGCAGTGTGTGGTCACACACCAGCTGGGCATTGAGGGAGTGGAATTCCTTCCAGTTTGTAGTATATCTCAGAGTTTACATGCAGTGCCTGTAATGCAATGTGCGTGTCGTCAATGGCACCCTGCACCATGGAGAAGCTTGTAATCTCAGGAAGCTGCTTGCTGTCTCCATCTGCTTCTCTCTGGCAAGAGAGAATGAGATGTATTTAGCTGTCTTGAAATACAGAGACTCAGTGACCTTCCTTCAGCAACAGAGGATCGCCAAACTGGGAGATGTTGCAAATATCACCTGCTGCAACCTTGAAGGATCCAGATGCATAAAGATTCATGGCCATGGTCACCTTTGTAGCCACTGGCAATGCCTTCCTTTCCCTATTCTGAGGTTGCAGTTGTTGTAGCTGTAGCAGCTGGCAGTGAGGACCTCCTTGGTGAAGTAGAGACACACTGTTCCCTGCTGAGTTTCATGTCAGAGTGTTGTTCCCTGAGCACCTGAGTCAGATATGGCCTTCTGCTGAGAGCCCTTCACCCCTCCACTTCCATCTTTCAGCAGCTTGTCTTGTTCTGTGTCACCTCTGCTCATTCTCCCTGTCAAGCTGTAGTCCTTGAAGTCAGGACAAAGTCCTTCAGCATGTGCCACACCACTCCCTGTAGAGTTTTGTAATGTTAAACAGCTCTGGAAACCACCAAACACTTCTACAGTCACAGCGAGAGCCTGTAGCAATCAATGAGCAACTAACCTGAAAGTCGTTGATGATCCCTGATGGTTCTTCCTGCTGTTGAATGCATGTTCGGCTGTGCGAGGCTAAGAGGGCATTAATTGGAGTGTTGAGCTCCAAAATAGCAGTGCTGGCATCAAATCAGCATTACACACTGATAGATGTTTTGATCTGCCTACTCTGCATACTTCTGGCAGATGCTCCCTGCTTATACACTGACGCCCTCAGTAAAATGGCATCCAGCGTAGCTAGCTCCAGAATTGTGTGCACATTGTGGACGCCATTTTGGAGACAAAATGATACCCATAGCCCTGAAAAAAACAGACGCTACAGAGTGGAATTTCGCAGCCCTAAACTTTACTTGGGCTCAGAAGAAACAGATGATATCTAGTGTTTAATGTGCCACATTCCTTCAAAGCAGTTATGCTTTGGCATTAACTCAAAGCCTTGAATTAATCAAAGATGTGCTCAAGTATTGGCCAAAAATGTAAAAAGCTTTGGTAGATGGAAAGCTCAGATAACCAATGTGAAGCGGCCACATGTGACTCCTTTATGGACTGCTGGTCAGGCCACACACTGCCTGGTACAAATAGTGAAGAACATGCCCACTCCACTAATTCTTACTTTAAAATTACAATGGGGGTCCTGTAATGCAGTTTTAAACAGTCTCTCGTTTGAAACAGGCAGATGGTTACATTCTATCAGGTGGGCCTTGGGCATCCAAGAAGCAGTTGCGGTTCTCTTTTTCTGAATTTTCCTCTGCTGGCTTCCCATTTCTCAGGTGGAAAACTGATGGGCAGCAAGTAAATATCGGCTGCCATGTTGCCAGAGGAACAAGAGCAGGATTGACATCATAACTGCATGATGTGCAGAGCTGAGGACGAATGGAAAATCATCATATCTAATTCCAGCATTGGGCTTAATCAGAATATTGCTCCAGTTGAAGAAAAAAGTCATGTACAACCTCCCTGCATAAAACAGAGATGTTTCACACAACAGTTGCTGAAAATCTGTTCCAAAGGAGTGCAATTCAAGCAGCCAATTCAAAGTTTGATACAAGAAATTCAATCATCCTTCTGGAAAAAAACATGATTCTGTGAAAGAAATTGGCCCAGATATTACAAGTACTTATGGTTCCAAGGAGACCAGCTGCTCCACTTGCTCATCCATTGTCTGTTGCTGTCAACTGGTTTTATCTCCTATCGTTTAAGGAAGCAAAGATTTGTGCCTATTTAAACAAGGGGGACACAGTCCTATCAAAAGTGATTTTTTTTAACTGATGCTATCACTCTCCAATGAATGGCTAACTTCCCACATGAAAGATAAGAGGCGACTAAGTCATTGTAAACTGATATAGGGAAAATGGAACAGTTGGATGACAAGTGATGAACCATTAGTATTCAGAGGGACAGATGTCATCAGTGTGTGGGAGAGGAGAAAACCTCAGTTAAAGTAAATGGTTTCACGCCTCTGTTACAAAAATGCAGCAAAGGAATGTCATATGAATGGGTTTAGCATTTGTATGTTAATATTACAAATAGTAATTACTAAGCTTTACAGTAGCTAAGAGGAGACACTGGTCATTTTACCTATGCATTTCACAATATATTACTCTGCTACTAGGGTGGATGTGGGTGGAATTGGCCTGTACCATTTAAGGGTAGAAGGACTGGATGTAAAGGCCTGCTCAGGTCTGCAAATGAAACCCGACCTGAGCCCGACAGAACCACATCCGACCCGAGCCCGACCCAGCCCAAGACCTTTTATTTTTTTCCCGCGCCCGACCGGACCTGACCCAACCACCGGAATATAATCAACTTTATTGAAGAGGTTGAAGAGGCTCTACCTTGGATGGAATCGCTCACTGCAGACTAGTGCGGAGTGTTTCCTGTGTCCGACCCAACCCGACCTGACCCGAGCCCGAAGGTCGGACCCGGAAGAGCGACCTGGCCCGACCATAACCCGACACATGTCATTGGGTCCCGTCGGGTTCGGGTCAGGTCGCCATGCTCCAATTGGATGTACTACTCTATATCCCTGATGAGGTCTCTGAAATCATAGCAGTTTACTTTTGTAATCCAAGGAGGAGCAAAGAGGATGTGCATCCCTCAATGCTTGGTTGAGGAGGAGGAAGAAATGTTTAAATGCAACTTATATCTAGGAATACTCAGGAGCATGATTTTTGATTGACAGGACATTCAGATAAGTCTATAATCTGGCCTGTTTGTTAATATTCCTATCCTACAGTGTACAATACAATTGACTTAACAGCATGCAATCCATTAAAATCAACTGTACCTCAACGACCTGCCCAGCAGTCCATTGCTTCCTTCCCTAAAGTGTTCCCTAAAACAATCTCAGGACTATACTGAAATAAAGTATAACCAGGTTATTTCCCGACTCATATCCTATTTAGGCCCCATTACTGCTTTTCTTCCCTGTGCTTTCCCTTGATGATAGCATGTAATGTGTGTCTGTACAACCTAATCTAATGCTCCTTCCAAATGCTACCTTAGTGAGAGAGGCATATTGTCGATTTGCTGCACATCAATAGGATCCTCATGAGATGGTTGTGCACCTCTTTATGATGGGTCATGAGAGTGCACTGCAACTTCTGCAGCAAGTCAGATCCAATCCTGCCTGGATGCTCCTTCCTACAATCTGGAACTTGGTGAATCCTTTGGGCAGGCTGACTGGCTTGGATGGATGGGACATTTCATCTACATCTTCTCTAGTTATTTGTTGTGCACTAGGCACTCCTTCAGGAAAACCAGGGATCAGACCATTGATGACCACTGAGGAGTATGTAATCTGCCATCAGGACTCTCAATCTGTTCTCTTGATTCATAAAATCCAAAACTGATAACCTTCTGTAAATTGAAGCCCCAGGTTTCAGTAGCTACAGTTGCAACATTCATGAGAAATGCAGCATCTATTCCTCAGACCTATGACCACAAGGGCTCCCTTAAAGATACCAATGGAGTTGCCACTCATTCCATGATAGTTTCTGAATCTCTTGCATGATGGTGCACTGAAGATGCTGACCTGATGTTGGAGCTGTATTTCTGCAGATTTTCTGAAATACCAAGTAGGGTACTCCATTCCAACTATTTTCAGGGCTGCTTGCTTTTGTTGCTGGGACTTCTCAGATTGAAAGGTCCACCATCAGTCCTTGTTATCTACTTGTGATTGTGAGCAAACTTCTTCTTTAAAACCATACAAAACATACATTTTTATGATCAGAAAGTATCATTTCAGTTCCCAGTCCATAATCCCACCTAAAGTGAATACATAACAAAGCAGCATGTGAGTACTTCCAGGTACAAATTTGATTTGGTGCCACTGCATGCAAACATTATGTGTGACAGTAGAAGCATTCTTAAGTGTTCAGCCACCAAAGTTATCCTGCTACAAGCAGGACATGGAAGCACAGGTGTGAAAGGTTGTGCCAGTGATTCTTTGCTGATGCTGTGTTATGTCAGGAGTACAGTGTTGGGACCATGCTATGGCCATATAGTTAATTGGAGTTGGTGAACTCCAGTCAGCCTTACCTCAACACTCTTTCTCAAAACAGAGAACTTTTTGTCACCTGCTTCAATAATTAATGGGTATTCACTCAATCTGCCACCTCCTGTCATGCTTACAACATACTATAGTGTAGAAGAAGGTACCCCTGTGGCCATTCTTCTCTACTATATTCTGTGCCAGAACATCCAGACTGCCTCCACCAAAGGGGGCCCACATTCCTTTGTCCACTTTCCTTACATATCCTTGGTGATTTGTTGTAAATGTTATATCAGCAGCAGCCTTTTAAGATCTTCTGCTTATTGGACATTCCACCTACCTGCCAATCATATCCTTCCATGTGTTCATGATAAATTTAATTGATGTAAAAATCACAAGTTCGGGCTGTCCATTCTTGAGATATGTGCTTCAAGCACAGATTCTCAGTCATTTCTTCATAACATCTCTGAGCTCTATAGACTCATTGATTGGGGTTTGACCTCTTTTGTTGCTGCCTCACTGTCCTGTGTTCTCTTTTATTGTCCTTCTCTTCCTCTTAAAGGTTGCAGAAAGGGAATTCCCATCGGGAAATCCATGCTGCTCTATAAAATCCCTTACTGTGACTGAGAGTGCCAGAGAGTCCCTCCATTTGACAGTTTGAAGTGAAGCTTAGCAGCCACCCAAATTAAAACTAAATTTCATAAAGTATGCAGGCAAACCTGAGATATGGGTAGCAATTGTCCAGCTGGTAAGCATCTGCTCGTAATAAGGTTAGTCTTTTATCAGCTTTTAAGTTACATTGATTGGAATAATGTCTAATGGGGTTGGAAATTACAGGAATTCTGACACTATCTGGCTCATTTGTACGTGCATGTTGGTGAAGGGGCAGGCAGAGCAAACAGCCCAGTGGAAATGGGTCCTGCTCTAAAATTCGACCATCAAAATTGAAATTTGCATTATGCCCCTATCATGACCAAGACTGAAATAAGTTTTTTGTCTCCAGTGGTGGCCATTTACCTTTATGTATTGTTACAGTCAAGTATGGTGGGGTCGAAGGGCTTCCCTCTTTTCCCTGTCTTTGTTTGATTCATCAATTCAGTCAGTGTTTGATTACTTACTTGCTATGATCATAACAAGAATCAATTGGACAGGTTAACAAAGTTGAGTTAACAAAGAAAGAGGTTAACTTTATTGCACCTAAACCGAATAAAATAATAAACAACGTGCCAAACTTTCATTTTCACAAACACACACTAGAGGTTTACACACACACAAATAGGTTACAGAGTGGGGAACTATATATTGGTTTTATTAGAGTCCATAAAAAAGATATACAGTCTGTGACGTTGGTGATTCAGCTGGCTTCTAGCTGAATTCAGTGGTCCTGAGGCTTTTAGTTAGAAAAGGTAGATGACTGGTTCGGTGAGTCTCTTGGAGATAGCGATGCGGATGATTTCCTCCAACGGGTTTTCTGATTGTGGCCGGAGTATGCAAAGGTGGTCAGTCAACAGGCAGTATTTGAAAGCTTTAAAGCTGGAATGGAGAGAGAGAGAGAGGGACCCCCACTTAGTGTTTGCTCATGTCTGAGTCCAGTTGCTTCTCCTCTGCTGCAAAGAAAACACCAGCTTAAAACCACAGATGGGGAGGGGCTTGTCACATGACAGTCACTCAGTGATTCAAATATAGCAGTTAGCAGTACTTCTCTGCTTGCTGAAAAGAACGGGTAGTTCCTTTAAACTTCCTGGGTCTTGGTTCTTTCTGGGAAATGCACAGACATTTTGTCTCTCTCCTCACAGTCCTTTGCAATGTAGGATACAGTGTAGCAAACTAGGTGATCATCTTAAGCTGCCAGCAGTCATCCTGTTTTAAATGTACTTTTTAAATTTCTTCAAAAAGGCTATAAATTCAGATCTCCAGTCAGTGGACCAAAGAAAATTATCATTCAACAAAACACATTGGTGTAACAGTATCTATCCCATTACATTTTGCAATAGTTGTCAGATATTCTGCCCCCTCCATCAGTGTGCATGCTGTTCCTGATCCATGTGCATAGGGACACATTTTTAAAAAATGACCTGACTTCAGAAGCACACATGAGATCAACTAACTGCATTTATGGTGAACAGTCCACCTAAACTGCAGCAGTCCCACTGTCAGCAAAATCAGCCCCGTTCTGCTTGTCTTTCTCTCTCTTTTCCCCTTAGTGTAAGGTTGTCAAACACTTTTCTCACTTTGGTGGTCTGTATTGTTCTGTCCAGATCTCTTGTTCATTGTTTTTACCTCACTCTTTCCTCTACTCTCTCCTTTTTTGTGTGTGGGGTAAATTTTCAACTTACCGCCTGGGTGGAAAACTAGGCAATTTCTGTAATGTGCAGCTAGTTTGCATCGCTAGTGTTGTGCACAGGCGGCAAGTTAAAAATCTATGTCAATGTCTCTAATATTTGTGCGACACATGTTCCTAGTCTGATGTATTCAATATCTGTCTCTTGATCTTGTAGGATGTAGGCTATACTGGAAGATGAGAGACTTCTGTGTGGGTGGGGAGTTGCCATCAGAGAGATGCTTTAACATGGGAGGTTGAGAGGTCCTGAGGTCTGGTGTCCTGATGTGTGACACTTTTAAGTCATAACATGACACATATATATTTTTAAATATATAGGTACATCCTTCTTTGTACAAAGCAAATCATAGGCAGTCACAAGCTATGAGCAAAATGGATCACTGGAGTATTATGTTATCTGCTGAATGATCATTTGGCAATACTTTTATCCTCGGCAATTTTATAGAGTGTGAGGTTATTCACACCACTTCCTCCATCTTGGTAAAATCCCCTTGCTAACAGCATTAGATATCCCTCCCCTGGTGTGACACAGCTATTTCTTTCATCCACAGCATCTATAGTTCGGCTCTTCCAGTTTTGTAGGATCTGTTTGATTACTAACAATGGCAGTAATAAAAATCCGTTTGGATCTTGCCAGCAAGAGACAAAATGTCCGACTAATTTTTGCCCTTTTCTCTTCCCCTCACTGAAGTCAAAGATTCATACACCATCAGCACCCTGGTACCTTACTGAAGTGGCCATTCTTCATTAAAGAACAAGAATTGCCGTGCTATTCAACTGTAGTTGCCATGAAAGATTGACTGAATCTTGCTTTTAATTGCAGTTTCCAGCATTGATCACTGAATGGTGATCAGGACAGAACCCTGACCTACTGTCTCCTTTTTGTAGCTCCTTCCATTGTACCACTGCCCACCTGAGGTCAACTAACTTAGTATAAGCCATAGGACAAGGCTGGGTTTCCTGATATATGTGACTTACCGCTTCATCAGGCAGTGCTGTTAGCTACTGAGTTGTAGGGGGAGGCCAGGCCTAGTTTAGCATTTAGCCAGTCAAATACTAATAGCAATAGTAGACATTAAATTAATTTGGAGATCTTCCACTGACTCATTTAATAAAATCAACAGTGTAACTGAGGCAGACAGACCAGAAGGCTCCAGATTCAGCTCCTAAATTTTGCTAAGTTAACTGACCTCAGACAAGGTATCAGTAAAGATGTTATTATTGGTCTCAGGATTTCTAGACTAAGGAGGGGGAAATCATCCAGGCTTCCCGCTTTTGATTGCTATCTATTAACTCTTGCTGGAAGGGGTGTGTATGCGTGTGGACATTGGGTGAGGACGAGATTGTACTCACTGTGATGTGAAAGGTAAAATAGCATGCCAGCAGTCACTGTTTCAGCTCGCATAAAGAATGGTCCACGTGGATGAGATAGTGGAGGGTGTTTGGTGCTTGTGGAACCTGGAACCTATCCTGAGTCAGTGCCTCAAGAGAAGAAGGGGAAATTAAAAACACACTGAAAAATGCAAGGTACCAATTGAATAATTGGGAGAAGCTTTAATGTATCAATCAAGCCATCAGAAGAAATTTTAATGCGCCACTTAATAACCCTCCAAAAGGAGCTTCAGTATGACAATTGTAATTTTTACCTGACATTAAATTAACCTTCACAATTATCAACAGTTGGAAGATGGATCACCATCGTTTCTAACCATTGATTCACATAATACACAAAGAGTTCTTGTTCTGTTTCCTTCCCTATTCTTTATTGTGTGCATAGATATTCCCCGCCGTATACCTCAGCAATATTAGAATCTAACAAAAGATTACGATCACAATGAGCAAACAGTTTCAGAGCTCACTGTTAGTTATTAGGTGTAGAGACTGCAATGATATCACTGCTATAATAATGTTGTATCTGGTATAGGAGATTACTGCAGTCATTATTTCACCTTGTTGTATATAATGGGCCTATTATGAGCAGCCTCCACCCACCCTCGAGTTCTACACTGTGTAACTATTGCCTGTACTTTTATACCTCTTCTGTACTTTATATGGCAGTAACTCTTTCAGAACACACAGTAAATGCTGCACCTGGTGTCCTTCAACTTCCTGGAAGATTAAAAATTAAAAAGAACAAGAGTCAACAGCATTTTTTTTTGCTGCTGATTCAAAGGTGGAATGAAAAGGGTAGTAGACAAGATTGACATATTTAGATAACCATGTCAGAAAGGGCTTAAAGCAAAGATAATGTTGCATATCAATTAGTTTCAGAAAGATTTTATTTCCAGTAGTTGTAGAGGGCAGCAAATGCTTAAAATAACATTCAATAATGATGGTAAAGCTCAATATTTCCACCAACTACCCACATGTATCTCACTCTGAAAATAGGGGGAGAAAAGAACAAAACAATGCAAATTTTGAACTGTATGGGAAGAAAGACAAACATTTTACTGTTTAGCTGCAGCAAACTAAGTTATGCTGTAAATAATTTACTGCTGTTTTTCCAAAAATACTTAAGACAGTTGTTGCAAGTTTTATTTAATGTGACTCAGGGCACAATTTGCTCTATTTTTTGCTTGTAATTTATTTGAAAATATTTACATCATATTTTGCAGTACAGTAGGCAAGTTTAATGCTTTCAGTTTGTTTACCTGTACACTCCCTTTTTTAAGCTAAATATCCTTATCACTAAAAGCCAACACTTGTGTATTTATTTTTTGATCCGGAGCATTGCACACATAATTTAGTATTGATGTTTGAAATACTAAAGATACACAATTTTTAAAAATCTACAAATAAATGCTTGGTTTTGGATTCACTAAAGTCCCTAATTGTTGATTCAACAACATCTTACTAGTTACTACTTCACAAAAGATGTCAAAATTGAGTGTGTTGTGAAAAAAGTAACTGTTAATTGCATCACTTCATACGTTTAAAGCTGATTATCTTCAGCAGAGATATGTGGCTTGCTATTTCCTGAAACTACTGTGTTGAAAGAAGTTTTTCAAAGTCCAGAAACATAGACATAATTTCGCAATTTATGCTCAAATGTCTGACCAACAACTGTATTATAAAGTAATGGTATTTTCTTATAGTCCTATCATGTGTTTTACTATTTATATAACTGGTTGTCAGCTGTGGCTCAGTGGTAGTACTCTTACCTTTAAGTCAGCAGGTTGTGAGTTTAGGCTCCAGCCCAGGCACTTGAAAATCTAAGCTGACAGTGTAGTACTGAGGGTGTGCTACCCTATCAGAGATATTGGGCTGAATTTTATAAGTCCCTCGACGTCAGGGGTCATGGATGGTGGGGGGGGGGTCTGCAAAATGTTTCCGGGAGAGGCCTGCCATGGGCCTCGACGCCACGAAGGCCCCACCGCATTTTACTGGTGGCGGCGAGGCCTCGGGGCAGCCCCCCCCACCGTTCAGCGGCATAGCCTTCATTTAAATATTAAAATTATTTGAAATACATGTAAAAGCACTTAACTTGTCCCAACAGCCGTCCCATGCTGATATTCCGGCCGGTGGCCGGAACCGCTGCACCTTTGGATCTCCGTTTGGAGATCCGAGGCATGACACCGGTGGGGAGGGGGAGGAGTGAATCTTTCAGGGTGGTTGGGGGGGCGAGCACGGCAAAAATGAACACAATTTGTTGCGGGGCTGGTGGGAAGGTGTTGAGGGTCAAAGGGAATAAAGTTCGGGGGGGGAAGTTCGGGATATGAAGGAAAGTTTTTTTCTGGGGGGAAGAGGGCAATTTATATATTGATCAGTCATTGCGGGAGGGCGTAAGAGAGAGATATAATGAAATTTTATTTTTATTTCCTGGAGACTGGGACCTTTAAAAACTCAAATGTAAGTGAAGGGCTTGAAGCCCTTTAAAGATGGCGCTGCGTCGGCATGGTGGCACCGGATGCCATTGCCGGGGATGGAGCGGCTGCCCCCTCTACGTTATCGGGGGCAGTCGTTCCACACCCTCCATATTAATGAGCCGCTGCGTGTCTCACACATGCACCGCGGACTTTTTGAAGCTCGCCACTAAAATTCAGCCTGTTGTCTTTTGCATGGGACATTAAACTGAGGTGGATGCAAATGATCCCATGGCATAATTTTGAAGGAAAGTTGCGGAGTTCTCCCCATTATGCTGGTCAATATATATTCCTCAATCTACATCACTAAGGACAGATTATCACGTTGTCGCAAATTGGCTCCCATGTTTCCTATATTACAACAGTGATTTTAAAAGATAAAGTGCTTCATTGGCTGTAAAGCACCTTGGGACATCCTGAGATTGTGAAAGGTGCTGTGGAAATGGAAGTTCATTTGTTTGTTCTTCCCCTTTCTAAATGCGGCTGCAAGATATCATCAAAAGAATTATCAGTTGGTTGCTGGAATTTGGGTGGTTTCTCTAAAGGCCAATAAATCCATAAGGCTAATTTTACGCTTGGCGGCAAGTTGAAAATTTACCTCATTACCCCTTGGACTTGTCTAGGCAGAGATGGTCTAAAATTTCTTCCATTAACCTAATATAAAACCCAAGTGCTTTAGAGTCAGATTTAGTAAATGTAATACATAACCAGTTCTGGACACAGTGCAACAAAGAATCACAAGAGGCAATGTTCATCTCAATCTGGTATTTGTAGAAGACCCAGAAAAAGTACATGAAATCGAAGTTGTAGCACCTCTGGGGGAAATCAGCCATAGGGTGGTACTGTTGAATGCCTTAGGCCATGAGCCAGTTAGATGAAACATGGAAAAATTTACAACACAGAAGGAAGCCATTCGGCCCATCATGTCCATGCCAGCCAAAAAAGAGCTATCCAGCCTTATCCCACCTTCCAGCTCTTTGTCCATAGCCCTATAGGCTATGGAACCTCAAGTGCTTATCCAAGTTTTTAAAAAAATGTGATGAGAGTTTCTGCCTCTACCAACCTTTCAAGCAGTGAGTTCCAGACCCCCACCACCCTCTGGGTGAAAAATTACTCAACAACTCCCCTCTAATCCTTCCAGCAATTACTTCAAATCTATACCCCAGTTATTGACGTCTCTGCTAATGGAAATAGGTCCTTCCTATCCAGTCTATCTAGGCCCCTCATAATTTTATACACCACAATTAAATCTCTCCTCAGCCTCCTCTGTTCCAAAGAATACAAACCCAGCCTATCCAATCTTTCCTCATAGCTAAAATTCTCCATTCCTGGCAATATCCTTGTAGACCTCCCCTGTACCTGCTCTGGTGTGACCACATCCTTCCATTAATGCAGTGACCAGAACTGTATGCAGTACTCCAGCTGCAGCCTAACTAGTGTTCTGTACAGTTTAGCATAAAGTCCCTGCTCTTATACTCTGTGCTTTGACCAACAAAAGAAAGTATCCCGTATGTCTTCTTAACCACTTTATCTACCTGTCCTGATACCTTCAAGGATCTGTGGACATGCACTCCAAGTTCCCTGTGTTCCTCTGCACTTCTCAGAATCCTACCATTCATTGTGTATTCCCTTGCCTGATTTGTCCTCTATAATGCGTTATCTCATTTTCAAAGGGCTATGTTTGATGAAATAAAGGAACAACTAACGCAAATATATTAGGCGCAGTTATTCAACAATTATTCAGCAGAAGACAAGTAGAACACCTTTAACGATAGAATCCTGGGCACGTAGGATAAATCCATTCCCAAAACCAGCAAGCTCAGACTAAAAAATGTGACCCTAAGCGCATTTGCAAACAAATGAATGGTAAGATGGAGAGAGGAAATGGCCAGCACAATTCCTGCAGGGAGAAAGGAGATGGGGCTCACTTGGATAAATACAAGAAAATAGAATGCTTGTGACATAGAAGTGTGCCAGAAATTACAAAATTAGCAAAAGAACAATTACATGGTGATAGAAGTTTCCTAATGTGCAGCTGTGAATAAATTGATTCTTGACGCCTAGTTCTTACAAGTTTCCTTCACTGTCAGTATTAGCAGCGGGTCAGAATGTACAAATAAGACCAGCCCTACCAATATGGTACTATTGGTCATTCACAGCTTCTTCAACAAAATGTTTCCATTTTTATTTAAGTTGTATTTAGAAGAAAATACTACAAATTAAGATACAGTTCTTTGTTTCTTACTCTCCTGAAGACTTTGACTGATGCAGAGGCACAGTTCCACCGGCATCAGTGGCTCTCCATTACCTCACCCAAGTGATCATACTTTATCTGTAATCCTTAACATTGAGTGGTAATAGGCAATTCAACCGGGGAAAGGAATAATAACTGAGGTTCAATGCCATTCTTACTCAGCAATTATAACTAAGCATTTTGCACCACGCCTCATCGTATAACAACCAGGAATGGGGACCTTGACTGAACCCCCACTCCTCCCAGCCCAGTAAGCTGTTGCCAATTCTAGCATGGCAACAGCTGTCCTGGCTGAGGTTGAGTAACTCAGCATAGAGCAGAAATTGATGCTGGGACATTCCGGTGAATGTGGTTTATTGCCACAACAGCTGGTCTCTCCCACCATGGAGGGGAGGCAATGGCGTAGTGGTAATGTCACTAGACTAGTAACCCAGAGCCCCAGGCAAATGCTCTGGGGACTTGGGTTTGAATCCCACCCATTTGAAATCAATTAATAAATCTGGAATCAAAAACTAGTCTAGTGGTGACCGTGAAACCATTGTCGATTGTTGTAAAAACCCATCTGGATCACTAATGTCCTTTAGGGAAGGAAATCTGCCTACATGTGACTCCAGACCCACAGCAATGTGATTGACTCTTAAATGCCCTCTGAAAAGGCCGAGCAAGCCACTCGGTTGTACCAAACTGCTACAAAGTCTAGGAGAAGGAATGAAAGCGGATGGACCACCCAGCATCAGCCTAGGCACCACAAAAGGACAACGGCAAACCCAGCCCTGCTGACCCTGCAAAGTCCTTCTTAATAACATCTGGGTGCTCCTGCTGTTTACCACTTACCACTCCCCACCCTTGGCTGATGAATCAATGCTTCTCCATGTTGAACACCAATTGGAAGAAGCACTGAGGGGATCAAGAGCAAAAAATGTTCTCTGGGTGGGGGACTTCAATGTCCGTCACCAAGAGTGTCTCAGTAGCACCACTGCTGGCTGAGTCCCTAAAGGACATAGCTGCTAGACTGGGTCTGCAGCAGGTGGTGAGGGAATCAACAAAAGGGAAAAACCTACTTGACCTCGTCATCACCAATATTTTTTTTTATTTCCAAAATATACTTTATTCATAAAAATCTGTAAAAATTACATTGCCAAACAGTACCAAAAAATACAAACATTGCAAGGGAGATCAGTTTCCTTCAATACTATCATGAGTTTCTTCACAACCCTTCCATTTCACTATTGTCATGCCAATTACAGTTTTACATTTACAGCAAATGAAAATATTAACGATACAGTTCAAGGGGTTTCCCATGGATCCAGCCCCTCAGTTCAGCTTGGTGGGGGGACCTTACACTGTGGTCTTTCCCCATTGAGCCTTTGCTGCGGCTGCCCCAAGCTTTAGTGCGTCCCTCAGCACGTAGTCCTGGACCTTGGAATGTGCCAGTCTGCAACATTCAGTGGTGGACAACTCTTTGTGCCACCAATATACCTGTACTAGATGCATCTGTCTATGACTGTATTGATAGGAGTGACCACCGCACAGACCTTGTGGAGATGAAGTCCCATCTTCACACTGAGGGTACCCACCATTGTGTTGTGTGGCACTATCACCGTGCTAAATGGGATAGATTTTGAACAGATCTAGTAGCTCAAAACCGGGCATCCATGAGGCACTGTGCGCCATCAGCAGGAGCAGAACTGTATTCAACCACAATCTGTAACCTCATGGTCTGGCATATCCCCCACTCTACCATTACAATCAAGCTGGGGGACCAACTCTAGTTCAATGAAGAGTGCAGGAGGGCATGCCAGGAGCAGCACCAGGCATACCTAAAAATGAGCTGTCAGCCTGGTGAAGCTACAACACAGGACTACTTGTATGCAAAACAGCGGAGGCAGCATGCAAGAGACAGGGCTAAGCTCTGCAGTCCTGCCACATCCAGTCGTGAGTGCTGGTGGACAATTAAACAACCGAGAGGAGGAGGTGGCTCCACAACATCCCCATCCTCATCTTCCCTTGACATTCAATTACGATCACTGAATCCCCCACTACCGACATCCTGGGGGTCACCATTGACCAGAAACTGAACTGGACCAGCCACATAAATATTGTGGCTACAGGTTGGGAATCCTGTGGCGAGTAACTGACCTCCTGTCTCCCCAGTGTGTGTCCACCATCTACAAGGCACAAGTCAGGAGTGTGATGGAATACTTTTCCCTTGCCTGGATGGGTGCAACTCCATCAACACTCAAGAAGCTCAACACCAGCCAGGACAAAGCAGCCCACTTGATTGGCACCCCATCCACCACCTTCAACATTTGCTCCCTCCACCACAGACGCACATTTGCAGCAGTGTGTACCATCGACAAGATACACTGCAGCAACTCAGCAAGGCTCCTTTGACAGCACCTTCCAAAACCGTGACCTCTTCCATCTAGAAGGACGGGCAGCAGATGCCTGGGAACACCACCACCTGCAAGTTCCCATCCAAGCCACACACAATCCTGACTTGGAACTATATCACTGTTCCTTCACTGTCGCTGGGTCAAGATCCTGGAATTCCCTTCCTAACAGCACTGTGGGTGTACCTACCCCACATGGACTGCAGTGGTTCAAGAAGGCAATTCACCACCACCTTCCGAAGGGCATTGTGGGATGAGTAATAAACGCTGTCCTAGCCAGAAACGCCCACATCCTCCGAACCAATAAAAAAAAATCACCTCATTGAGGATCTGAGATATAATATCAAAATCAATGATGAACTGGTCTACTCTTTGTATTATTTAGGATTACATAGAAATTACAACATGGAAACAGGCTATTTGGCTCAATCAGCCCACTCCCTGTTAGTGTGTAACCTCCCCATGAGCAATTGCTAATCCCATGTGCCTGTCCTGTTCCCATATCCTTTTATTCCCCTTTCCTTCAGCCACATATCTAATCTATTCTTAAATGTTGACATGTCTCTGCTACAATCTCGAACTCTGATAGTGGATTCCACAACCTTACAGCCCTTTGTGTAAAAAGAATTCTCTTGCTTGCTATCCAAAATCTCTGCATTTGATCTTATATCTATGTTCTCTCTTTCTAGGCCTGTTAACCACTGCAAACAGTCTGTTACTGTATACTCTGCTCATCCCTTCTTAATTTTAAACACTAATATCAAATCACCCCAATTATCTTCATTCTGACAAAAGCAGTCTCAAATTTTCAAGCCTTTCTTTGTATTTATATTTCTTCACACCAGGCAGCATCCAGTTGAATCTGTGCTATACTCTCTCCATCGGTTCAAAATCCTTCCTGTAATGTGGAGCTCAAAGCTGCACACATTGGCTGGAGTTTTATGCCACCCCAGTGAGCTGGATGGTGGCGGAGGGAGTGGCGTAAAATTGAGCAGGAAGCTCCAGGAGGCCTTCGTGACCCGCTCCCACCTCTGCCCCACTTTACGTGGGTCACGGAGTGGGGGGGGGGGGGCGAGAAATGGGCCGCCCACCCCAGGTCAATCAAGGCCCTTAAGTGGCCACAAGGGCCTTTGCCCGCCTCCACGGGGATTTTATCTGTGGCAAGCTGGCATCTGGGAGAAGTGAATGGATGCCCAGTGAAGCCTGCCGACCTCTCAGCGCACCGGGGGGGGGGGAGCGGACAAACAAGCACAGGGTCCCCAATTGAGGGCCATCCCTGCTTCCCCAACCACCCCCAGGACCTGAGATGCCTCCCTTCCCCACCAAACGACCATCCTTGCCTCTCCAAGGCCCGACAGATTAGCCTGGCAAGGCAATCCTAACTTACCTGGACTCCTGGCACCATGTCCTCGGCTGGGCTGCAGTCCCAGCAGTGGCCACCGCTCCCAGGTGGTAGTCCCACCTCGGAACAGTTAAAGCCCAGGGACCCATAAAATGTGAGTCGGATCCCCGGGCCAGGCGGAAGCGGGTTCGCCACCTCTCATCCACCCGACGTAAAATCCAGCCCATTGCATCAACTGTAGTCTTTATAAGAGTTTATGTAGTTTCGCAATAGCATCTCACCTTTTATATTCTATATCTTTCACCTGAAAACCTTGCATTCCATTAGCTTCTTTGTGGCATTATCTGATTGAGGTGCTACTTTTAATGTCAGTGAACCTGAACCCCCAAATCACTTCACTCTTCCATGTCACTCAGTTTTCCCCATTCAAAGCAGAGATTACTTTTTAACCAAGAAGTACCACCTCATGTTTAATGATATTGAATTCCATCTGCCACTTTTTGACTTTTGCAGTATCTTCTCAATATCCCCTTGCAATTTCCTTTGGTTCTCAAAGTTAATTATGCCTTTTAATTTAGTATTATCTGTAAATTTTGATATGTTCTCTGTAGCCCTATATCCAAATTTTTGATGTATACAGTGAACAGAAGTAGTCATACAATAGAATCGCTTGGGACACAGCTACCCAGTTCAAACCATTCTGAGAAACTGCGCCTAACTAAACAGGCAGGCGGGCAGTTAAAATTGCCCAGATTACTTAGTTGCCCTCCAGCAGCCAGGTTCCTGCTGTCTGTGATTTTGACTTGGGCTTCTGGATGGGTGGCTAAGATGGCGGGATCCTCATTGACATGTGCAGATTGGGGTCCTATAATGTCATTGGTCTGCGATTGCTATTTTAATGCAGGCCTGAACGGGAAGCTGCTGTGATTTTTCCTACCAGGTAATGCGAGAAGAGTATCCAGGGCCAGAAGAGGCCATTTAAGGTAATTTTTTAAACTTTTCTTGTGGGGCCAGGAAGAGCAGAGGTCTTTTGTCTCAGCTATACACTTGAGGACAGTTGGCCTGTCTTGCATATTCAAGTTCAATTATACTAGTTGCTCCCTTAAGTGTCCCCTACATCTTATGTTCAGGAGTGTGCCCGTATTGCCCAATATCTATCCCTGCGATAGCATAATCCAGGGACATAATATGTTCTGAACTGGATATCGTGTCCTCATGTGCTTATCCAATCATTCAGTAGGCTGAAAATATTTTAGTCAGAATTGATAAGCTTCTTTATCTTATAAACAACAAGTGAATATATAAAGTGGCAGTTACAATAAAAAACAAACTTATTTCATTTCCAAATCGATTTGGGGGAAAATGGCCCAAAAATCCTGCTCATGGAGTGTAGCTGGCAGCATAAAATTAGAGAGATATTGAGAGATTAAGTAAATGGACATAACTATGGGAAATGGATTTCATTGTAGGCAAATGTGAGGTCATTCACTTTGGGTCTAAAAAGGATAAAACAAGGTACTTTCTAAATGTGAAAAGCGAGAAACAATGGAGGTTCAAAGAGACTTTGGGTCCAGGTACATTAAAATGTCATGAGCAGGTACAGAAAATAATCAAAAAGGCTCATGGAATGTTGGTCTTCTAGAGGACTAGAATACAAAGCGATAGAAGTCATGCTTCAGCAATACTGTGAGCAGTTCTGGGAACCACATCTTAGGATACATTGGCCATGGATGGTGCTAGAATGATACCTGAACTACAAGGGTTAAATTACAAGGAAAGATTACACAAACTAGGGTTGTTTTCCCTGCAATTTAGAAGGTTAAGTGGTGATTTGATCAAGGTTTTCATAAGGGGAACAGATAGGGCAGGTGAAGAGAAAATATTCCCACTATTTGGGGAGTTTAGAACTAGGCGTGAAGTTAGGAAACACTTCTACACACAAAGGGCTGGATTTTGTTCCAGCCTGCGTGGGTTCCGTGATGCGGGGGCGCCGTGGTCAGCTGCCACGGAACCCGATGCCAGGTTTGCCAGACCCGATATTTCCAGGGGCAGGATAGGCTGACGTCGGCCTTCCCGCCTAGAGACCAAAAAAGGGGCAGGGTGGCCCTCCGCCACATGGGGAGGACGCCTTGGAAAATGAGGCCCACGGAAGACGCCCCCTGAGAATCCCTGGGACCCCCCCCCCCACTGGACCGCACAGCCACCCACTTCGCTGGGGCCTTCTGAACTGCTGGCCCTGGCAACCCCACCTCACCTGTCTTGGGTCCTGAGTTCCAAGGCTGGGCTTGGGTCCAAGGCCTCTGCACTACAGGCAGTGGCTACTGCTGCTGATAGCGTTGAACTGCTGGCCCTGTGATTAGCCGGCAGCTCTTTGGTGTGGGGGTTGTGGGGGGGATCCCTGTCCCTATTAAGTGTTTAAAGGGACGAGTTACCCACCTCCTTAAACTTTGACTCCAAAAGACCGGAGGACTGCTCTGGGGGTCAGAAAAAATGCAGAGGCGGGGTTCCCCTTGAATTTTCGACCCGGTGCCAGGGCCCCCGCCTCCTGCATAAATTCCAGCCCAACATGTGGTAGAAGTTTGAAATTCTCTTCCACAAAGGTAATTGATGCTAGATCAGTTATTCATTTTAAATCTGAGATTGATAGATATTTGTTAATCAATGGTCTTAAGCGATTTGGGGCAAAGGTGGGTATGTGGAGTTAGGTTGCAGACCATCTCATTGAATGGCAGAACAGGCTCGAGAGGCTGAATGGCCTGTTCCTATGTTCCTACATAGCAGCACTATCGGGTAAATTCAGCATTAGTGGATTCCTATCAGGGAGTTACACTCGAAGAAAGCTTGGGTAGTACCAATTCTCTGACTAACACTTCTTTTGTGCGTTTCCCTGTCCTAGGAGTGTGCAATTGCTAAATTTACCCTTGCATTAAAGAGGGATTCTTAGTAGAGTCTCGTATCCCAAGGGAACGTTAAGCAATCATTGATCTGTTATTTATCAATAACATTCCTGTGAGAAATATATTAGAAAATTGTGCAATGAAATTTGATGTAATTGTTAAACTATACAAACAATTTGTGATTTATGATAAAAATTAATACTGATGGAAGCAATCGTAGTGGAAATGAAGAGGGCTTTTTGCCATCTTAATAAACAACTCTTTCATGAAGTGCGCCATTTTAGTTCGTGCATGCATCACATTGTATGCAGTAGCATTTTTTGCCTATTCTCCAAAAGTATGTTACTTTAATTTTGAGACCATTACTTTAACTTTGAAACAGATTTTGTTTTTACTGTTGTTAATAGTATACATGAGCATAGCTTGGATTTTCCAGTCAGGTTATTTAAACAGTGATGCTACCTATATTAAAATAACACTGCTCAGAAAACCCAGGCTTAACATAAGTATTAATATTTTAACATAAGTCCACATGAGTGACCATTTCCAACCAGTAAATAAATAATGCCGTAAGCTCATTTAACAGGAATTGGTTGTACTGTTTTTAGAATATTCATTAATTCTTATGTAACAGTTTGGAAATGAAACAATTCAATGGGAACAGCTAAATTAGTCTGCTCTGACTCAATGGATTTGGAACTGAATTTGCAAGAACAAGGAAGAAAGTTGAAAGTTTAAAAACTGACACTGATTATTTTTTCATAATTAATAAATGCCAAGACAATTTCAAATGAATAGATCCTAGATAAGAAAATGCTTGTTTCCTGTATTTCCCCCTTGCCTCCACTAACCTGAAACCCTGTCTCTTTTTTGTTATTCCTGTGTTGATATTACAGTGACCTTTGTTCTGCACTGAGTGTGAAGAAGGGAGTTTGGTAAGCGAGTGAATTTTAAGGGTTAATCTCTCAAGACTAGTTTTTGTTTTTACATTTAGCAATTAATTGAAATTCCTGTTTCAGTTAAGGGGTAAGTTAGGTTTCTTGCAGTTTTAAACAGGGTTTTACTAACACTCAGAATAAGCTGTAGCTAGTTAATTAGGTAGCTAGCTTAAACTGGTTTCTGAGCTCTAGCAGAGCTGACACAGCATTGTTTTCAGAGTATAAATTCAGGGGACTCTCAGTGCTGCTTTTCTGAAATGAGTGCTGCTGAAGGGCACAGAGTGTTAAGAAGGGAGTTTGGTAATTGAGGGAGTTCGGTAAGGAGGGGAACTATAAATTAAGAAGAAAATAGATTTGAGTGCACATAGTGTAAAGTGGGAGTTTGGTGTGTGAGGGTTTCCTTTCTTTCTGTCTGTCTCTCCTTGTCTCTCTCTCTCTGTCTCTGTCTCTCTGTCTTTCTGTCTCTCTCTCTTTGTCTCTCTATCTCTCTGTCTTTGTCTCTCTATCTCTCTTTCTTTCTCGCTCTTTCTTTCTTTCTTTCTTTCTCTCTCTCCCTCTATTTCCTCCTCTCTCTCTTTCACGCTCTCTCTCTTTTGCCCTCTCTCTCTTTCTCTCCCTCTCTCTCTTTCTCCCTATATTTCTCCCTCTCTCTCTCTTTCTCTTTCTCGCTCTTTATCTCTCTCACTTCTACCTTTTTTCAGCCTCCAGTACAGGGGAAGAAGTTGATTGGTGAGTAGCTGGCAAGTTATTTTACTTCTCACTGTAATAAAAAGTTTTTAAAGTTATGTTATGGCAGGTCAGCTCGGCCAAGTGGAATGTACCTCCTGCGGTATGTGGGAAGTGTCATCTTCTAAGTCTAAGAGAACCAGGCAGGCAGTGCAGGAGTCCCTGAGTCTATCTTGCTTTTCCATTTTGGATCCTGGTGAGAGCGATGGTTCCTCGGGGGAGTGCAGCCAGAGCAAAGTCTGTGGCACCATGGGTGGCTCAGCTGCACAGGAGGGAAGGATGAAGAGTGGAAGAGCAATAGTGATAGTGGATTCGATAGTCAGGGGATCAGACAAGCGTTTCTGCAGCAGCAAATGTGACTCCAGGAAAGTGTGTTGCCTCCCTGGTGCCAGGGTCAAGGATGTCAGGGAGTGGCTGCAGGACATCCTTCTGGGTGAGGGTGAACAGCCAGAGGTTGTGGTCCACGTTGGTACCAATGACATAGATAGGAAGAGGGATGAGGTTCTGAAAGCAGATTTTAGGGAGTTAGGAAGGAAATTAAGAAGCAGGACCTCCAAAGCAGTGATCTCAGGATTACTCCTAATGCCATGTGCTAGTGAGCATAGGAATAGGAGGGTTAATCGATTGAACACTTGGCCTGAGAATTGGTGTGGGAGGGAGGGTATCAGAGTTCTGAGACATTGGGACTGGTTCTGGGGCAGGTGGGACCTGTACAAGATGGACAGGCTACACCTTAACAGGACTGGATTAACATCCACGCAGGGTGATTTGCTAGTGCTTTTGGGGAGGGTTTAAACTAGCTTGTCAGGTGGATGGGAACCTGAGGGGCAGTTCAAATTGGAAGGAAGTAAAGCTGGTAACAGGAGGTAGTAAAGCAGCAAGTGACATTAGAAGGTGAAACAAAGGCGAGCATCAACTAGGCTGAGAATGCAGAATGTCAAGAAGACAAGGTTAAGGGCACTTTAATACACGCAGCATTCACAACAAGGTAAATGATTTAAAGGCCCAAATAGAGGTAAATGGGTGTGATCTAATTGCAATAACGGAAATGTGGCTACAGGGTGTCTATAACTAGGAACTGAATATTCAAGGATATTCGACATTTAGAAAGGACAGGCAAAAAGGAAAAGGAGGTCGTGTTGTGCTGATAATAAGGGATGGGATCAGTACATTAGTAAGGGAGGATCCCAGATCGGAAGAACAGAATGTGGAATCTGTTTGGGTGGAGCTAAGAAACAGCACGGGGCAGCAAACATTGGTAGGAGTTGTTTATAGGCCAGCAAACAGTAGTGGTAGTGTGGGGCATGGTATGAACCAGGAGATTAGAGAAGCACGTAGCATGGGTAATACAGTAATCATTGGGTGATTTCAATATGCATACAGACTGGGTAAACCTAATGAGCACTAATGCTGTGGAGGACGAGTTTCTTGAGTGTGTTAGGGATGGTGTTCCAGAGCAGTATGTTGAGGAACTGATTAGATAACAGATTATTTTAGATCTAGTACTATGTAATGAGAAAGGGCTAATTAAAAATCTTCTTGTAAAAGAACCTTTAGGGATGAGTGACCATAATATGATAGAATTTTACATTATGTTTGAAAATAAGGTAGATCAATCTGAAGCCAGAGTATTAAATCTGAACAAAGGAAATTATGAAGGTATGAGGGGCAAACTGGCTGAGGTGTAGTGGGAAAATACATTAAAAGGTATGATAATACATAGGCAATGGATAGTCTTTAAAGAAATATTACATAGTTTACAGCAACCATACATTCCTTCAAGGCACAAAAACCCCAAAAGTAAAGGCAGTCAATCGTGGATAACAAACAAAGTTAAGGATTGTATAAGATTAAAAAAGGCCTATAAAATTGCCAGAAATAGCAGTAAACCTGAGAATTGGGAGGATTTTGGAATACAGCAAAGGAGGACGAATAAACTGATAAAGAAAGGGAGAATAGAATATGAATGTAAGCTAGCAAAAAATATAAAAATGGACTGTTAAAGCTTCTATAGGTATGTAAAAAGGAAACGTTTGTCCGTAACAGGCAGAGTCAGGAAAATTTATAATGGGGAATAGAGAAATGGCAGAGGAGCTAAACGATTACTTTGTGTCAGTCTTCACTGAGGAAGATACAAGAAATCTTCCAGAATTCAAGATCCAAGGGATTAGGGGAATGAGGAATTGAAGGAAATTAGTATTATTAAGAAGATTGTATTGGAGAAATTAAAGGGTTGAAGATTGCTAAGTCCCCAGGACCTGATATTCTACATCCCAGAATATTGAAAGAGGTAGCTATGGAGATAGTGGATGCACTGGTGATCGTCTTCCAAAATTCTATAGATTCTGGAGCAGTTCCTACAGACTGGAAGGCAGCAAATGGCACCCCACTATTTAAGAAGGGAGGGAGAGAGAAAACAGGGAATTACAAACCTGTTAGCTTCACATCAATCCTCGGGAAAATGCTAGAATCTATCCTAAAGGATGTGATAAATGGGCACTTGGATAATAATGATCTGATTGGGCATAGTCAACATGAATTTATGAATGGGACATCATGTTTGATGAACCTGTTGGAGTTTTTTGAGGATGTTCGGAACAGAATTGATAAGGGAGAGTCAGTGGTATACTTGGATTTTCAGAGGCTTTTGATAAAGTCCCCCACAGGTGGTTGGTTAGCAAAATTAAAGCACATGGGATAGGAGGTAATATATTGGCATAGGTTAAGGATTGATTAACAGGCAGAAAGCAGAGAGTAGGAATAAACGGGTCATTCTCGCGTTGGCAGGCTGTGACTAGTGGGGTACCGTAGGGATCAGTGCTTGGGCCCCAGCTGTTCACAATATATATCAATTATTTGGATGTAGGGACCAAATGTAGTATTTACAAGTTCGGGGATGATACAAAACTAAGTGAGAATGTGTTTTGTGAGGAAGATGCAAAGTAGCTTCAAGGGGATTTGGAGTGAGGAAGAACAGGGCAGATGGAATATAATGTGGAAAAATGTAAGGTTATCCATTTTGGGAGGAGGAACAGATGTGCAGAGTATTTCTTAAATGGTAAGAGATTAGAAAGTGTAGATGTACAAAGGGACCTTATCAATAAGTCACTGAAAGCTAACATGCAGGTGCAGCAAGCAATTAAGAAGGCCTAATGGTATGTTAGCCTTTATCGCAAGAGGATTTGAGTACAGGAGTAGTGAAGTCTTACTTCAATTATATAGAACCTTGGTTAGACCGCACCTGGAGTAGTGTTTGCAGTTTTGGTCCCCTTACCTTATGAAGGATATTATTGCCATAAAGGGAGTGCAACGAAGGGTCACCAGACTTGTTCCCGGGATGGCGAGACTGTCCTATGAAGAGAGATTGGGGAAACTGGGCCTGTATTCTCGAGAGTTTTGAAGAATGAGAGGTGATCTCATTGAAAGATACAAAATACTTAAAGGGATAGACAGGGTAGATGCAGGTAAGATGTTTCCCCTGGTTGGGGAGTCCAGAACCTGGGGACACAATTTCAAAATAAGGGGGAAGCCACTTAGGACAGAGATGAGGAGAAATTTCTTTACTCAGAGGGTTGTGAATCTTTGGAATTCTCTACCTCAGAGGGCTGTGGAAGCTTAGTCAGTGAGTAGGTAAAAGCAGAGATTGACAGATTTCTAAATACAAATGACATAAGGGGATATGAGGATAGTGTGGGGAAAAAGGCATTGAAGTTGATGATCAGCCATGATTGTATTGAATGGCAGGGCAGGCTCGACGGACTGAATACTCCTGCTCCTATGTTCTTATGTTCCTATGTTCCCTTGAGCTTTTTTCTTTGCTCCTTCTGAGTTCGAAATAGAGGAACATTTAGTGCAACGGTGGTCCAGGACACTCTTAGCCTGCCCCAGCACTAGGAGCCTGAGCCTGTGCGTTAGGATTATTAGGTTGCCGACATAAAAACAAATCAGGAGATTGTCCTTTGACACAGTTGGGTTGCCTCAGCAAGGCTTCAGCAGCACTGCACCTGTTTGGAATAAATGGTGAAAGGGAAGCTGCAGTGTTTTTAAAAAAACAAATTCCTGGCTGTTCCCCACCCCATCCCCCAACTCAATGTTCCCATTCCCAATGCTTCTTGCCCCTAATGCTCATTACCCCTCACCCTTTGCTGCAAGATTACCTGGTCCATGGCCCTTCACTGCCTGGTGGTGCCCAGCGCTGTGACCCAGGCATTCTTGCTGCTTCCTGAGCCACACAACCAAATGCTAGAAAATTATGCAATGAACTTGTCTTACTGCTGGCATTGCTCAGCAGATTTGTGTGCTGGTGCATGCAGCAACCTGCATAACATCAGTGTCACCATCCTATACATGCCTCCTCCTTCCTGTATCCTCACTGCTGCAATTAACTCATTGCTCTATCTCCCAGTCTAACTTATTTTATTCTAATAATTTGTTTTAGAGATACGCACTGATATAGGCCCTTTGGCCCACTGAGTCTGTGCCAACCATCAACCACCCATTTATACTAATCCTACATTAATCCCATATTCCCTACCACATCCCCACCATTCCCTACCACCTACCTACACTAGGGGCAATTTACAATGGCCAATTTACCTATTAACCTGCAAGTCTTTGGCTGTGAGCACCCGGCGAAAACCCACGCAGTCACAGGGAGAACTTGCAAACTCCGCACAGGCAGTACCCAGAATCGAACCCCAGTCACTGGAGCTGTGAGGCTGCAGTGCTAACCACTGCGCTGCCCAGATTTTTTCCCAGAACTTCAAAATGATGGAACTCCTTATGACCCCCAACTCTTCTTAGAACCTTTGGGATTTTATGTCACCTGACCAAGGCTTTCTAATACATCCATCCTCCCTTCTCCTATTTTCAACCTTGATGTTGTCCTGCAATGCCAAAGCTCTTTAGCTAAAATTCTCATTAGAATCATGAAAAAGTTTTTGTCACTCTTCTAATGGCCTGATGTGATAATGTGCTGTAGACTGTGACCCAAGGCTTGATGCATGGTCTGTGCTGATTTAGCTAATCTCAGCTGGGGCTGCCATGGTGGATTGAGCTCTCCTGGGCGAAGGAGGGTAAAATAACATAGGATTGCTGCTCTTGATCATTGTCCTATGACTGATAATTGGAAAGTATGAGTGTGTATTATTATGAAAGTGATTTTTATTTTGTTAAAATATTTTTAAAGAAATTTATATTTAAATGAAATAAATGTTGAATCAGTTTTTTTTAAAAACGAGAGCCATCAAGGGGGCGCTGAAGGAACTGGATTGGCAACAATGTTACTGGTTGTCACATGACTCAAGTTAAAGATAGAACAGAAACCTGGTAATGGGCAGAGAAGTGACAAGCGTCCCTTGATTGGACAAGCCCAGTAGCAGCAGAGCACACCTGGGATGGGCAGAAAACTCACAAGCTTTTTGGTTGTGGGTCAGTGTGTGTTTTACCTTCTGGAGTGAGTGGCTGATAAAGTCAAGTCTGCTGAAGAAGTGTAAAAAGGAGAGAAGACCACAACCCAGCTCACTTTCCAGCATCTCTGAAGGACCCTGAGAAGTCCACTGTGTCAATTCATCTCATATCCTGTCTTTGAAGAAAGCCTGCTAAATTACTTTTCAACGCTGCCTAAAAAGAACTATTCTGACAGCTCTCAGTGACCTGTCTGCATATACTCAGAAGAAAGACTGTATGCCAGTTTTGGAGCAACATATCTCATCTGCTGTTTTCTTCCAAAATGAGCAAGTAATCAACCCAAGTGCTTTGTGTCTGTAATGGAGCTCTGATCCAAAATGCCTTATTTTTCGATTAACGTGTGTGTGTGTCTCTCTCTGAAGGGACTAAGGTTAAAAAATGGGAAGTTCAAAATTTTGAGCTGTGTGTTCATGTTTTACTTCATTACTTGTTAAGACTTGTTTTATAATAAACTGATATTGAATTGACCGTATCGATAAGTGGGAACATTGCAAAAAAATTTTGTGACCTGTGGAAAAGTGGGACTAGAATAAACAGTGCAGTCCTCCCACTTCAGGCGTAACAGTATGTTGGGTGAATCCATGATTAACATTCACTGTCTAATTTAATGCAGAAAGGTAGCCACACTGTAGGGAGAATTCACCCTGAATTGACACAGTGAACTTCTCAGGGTCCTTCAGAGATGCTGGAAAATGAGCTGGGTTGTGGTCTTCTCTCGTTTTTACACTTCTTCAGCAGACTTGATTTTATCAGCCACTCATTTCAGAAGGTAAAATTCCCAACTATTTTGTTGCCTGCATTGTTATATTTGATCTGTACTTGTCCCCAAATCAGGTACAGTAGATTCTCCATTGATGAGAAATGCTTGCACTTATGTCATCCAAATAATGTTTGAAAGCCAACGACCTCTGTCATAACAGAGACAAGGCACATTGTCTAATATAGGAGATATTTTCCTTAAAGTTCTTTCAAAGTATCTCTTAGCATCTCTGGGACTCCATCCCAAGATCCGTGTTCAATGGAGAATTTGGCTTGATAAATATATTGCTCTGTGTTCAGTGGTCTTCTCATGCTGTAGAAAGGATCTGGTTGAGAAAATGTGAAAAGAAAATGAGTAAAAGTAAAGCAGGGAAGAGAGAGGGGAAAGTAAATAACAAAAGGAGGTTGGAAAGCTGCAACAGTTGTATTTCTTCACTGGCATTTTCCACAACTGATAATTACAGATTTGTTGCTGTGAAATGTGGCAAACGTTAAAATTTCAATCAGTCCTAGCAAAGAGAATCTAGCTAATATGAACGTATGAATTAGAAGCAGAAGTAGGCCATTCGGCCCCTCGAGCCTGCTCCGCCATTCAATAAGATCATGGCTGATCTGTTTGTGTCTCGAATTCCACACTCCAATCTACTCCCGATAACCTTTGTCTAACAAGAATCTATGTACCTCCGCCTTAAAAATATTTAATGACCCTGCCTCCACCACCTTCTGAGGCAGAGAGTTCCAAAGTCGCACGACCCTCTGAGAGAAAAACATTCTCCTCATCGCTGTCCTAAAAGGGCGACCCCTAATTTTAAAACAGTGCCCCCAAGTTCTGGGCTCACCCATAAGAGGAAACATCTTTTCAAGACTGTACATGATCTTATACACTTCAATCAAGTCTCCTCTCACTCTTCTAAACTCAAGTTGGGTCTTCAGTTTCTACAAATTCTCACATTTTTATAGTGGAAGATTTCTTATTAGCAACCTGTTTAGCTCATTTCACTTTCCATTTGACTAAGGAACCTAGTCAAAGAATAGTACATATTTTCAAATATCTGTGCACAGATCGTTTAAATCCAAAGACGCATGTCACATTTTCATGATTTTTCACTCTATTGAGAAGTACTATTCTGTCTTATAAATAGTAAAACAGCCACGTAGTGAAGTTTACATAACTGAATAAACAGCAGTGTGTTGTGTTCCAAACTGTTACTCCTGAAAAATGACAGATTTTTTCTAGTAAGTTTCCACTAGTCCTTTCTTTGGGCTGAGATTTGGTCTGTCAGTGAAATATTCTTCCTTTATTTAAGCCCAAGGGGCATGGGGCAGTTTGCTGTCTTTCATTAAGTGAAAATAATTTGCCTTGGATTTGTTACCAGAATAAGCCAACCGTTTCCACTTGTGATCTGTTAATCTAATCTTGCTCAATGAAAAAGCCTTGATCATTGTGCAATTTTACTGTGTAAATTTTGAATTGTTGCCACCTGTAACCTTGTTATTTCAATAGAATTAGACTTTTAGCGGCATGATGAGATCATCAAGTCATGACTCAACATTCCCACGAGGGAGAAAGGAAATGCATCCATAGTTAGATTTCCCTGGATGACGAAAGATATAGAGATTAAAATGAAATAGAAAAAGGAGGCATATGTTCAGGGCAAGTTTCATAATTCAGTAGAAAACCTCGAGTTCATCACAGAGAAGATCTAAAAAAGGTAGTGAGAGGCACAATCTATGAAAATAGATTAGTAGGCAACAAAAAAGGGAATGAAAATCTTTCAAAAATTATAAATAGTAAAAGGCTCATCATGAACATAAGAAATAGGAGCAGGAGTAGACTATTCAGCCCCTCAAGCCTGCTCTGCCATTCAATACGATCAAGGCTTATCTGTCTCAACTCTGCTTCCCTGCCCATTCCCCATATCCCTTGATTCCCCAAGAGATCAAAAATCTGTCGATCTCTGTCTTGAATATATTCAACAATGGAGCATGCACAACCCTCTGGGTAGACATTTTGAAAGATTCGCAATCCTCTGAGTGAAGACATTTCTGCACATCCCAGCCAGAGGAAACAACCTCTGAGTCTACCCTGTCAAGTCACTTTCAAAATCTTGTATGTTTCAACGAGTTCACCTCTCATTCTTTTAAACTCCAGGGAGCATAGACAAAAGTCAGCTTCTCATCATAGGACAACCCTGTCATCCTAGGAACCAATCAAGTGAACCTTTGCTGTACCACTTCCAAGGCAAGTATATCTTTCCTTAGATATGGAAACCAAAACTGCACACAGTTCTCCAGGTCTCACCAAAGCCCTGCACAACTGTAGCAAGACTTCCTTATTCTTGTACTCCAATCCCTTTGCAATAAAGGAGGGAAGCACTGATTAAGGACCAAAAAGGGGATCTTCTTGTGGAGGCAAAGTGCATGGCTGAGGTACTAAATGAGTACTTTGCACCTGTCTTCACTAAAGAGGTTGCTGCTAATACCACCATAAAGGAGGAGGTAATAAAGCAATTGATTAGGATAAAAATAAAGAGGAGGCAATTAAAAGGTTGGCAGCGCTCAAAGTAGAAAAGCTACCTGGACCGGATGGATGCATCCAAGGTTGCTAGGAGAAATATGGGTGGCAATTATAGAAGCTCTGGCCCCAATATTTCAATCCTTCTTAGATATGGGAATGGTGCCAGAGGACTGGAGTGTTGCAAATATTACACCCCTGTTCAAGAACAGGGAGAGGGATAACTCAGTAACTACAAAGCAGTCAGAATGATGATGGTGGTGGGGAAACTTTGAGACTTTGGGGGGATTTTTACATGGAAGTGCACATAGGTTTGAAAGCAGGTGAGGGGTTAAAACCAATGAAAATGACAGCGTGTTGGGAAGCTGACTCCAACCCTCCGACTTCTGGGTTTCACTCCAACTCATTAGGCTGTGTGTGGGCAATCCCCTCGAGAGCCAGGTTATCAGATAACCCATGTTAATCAACCAAATAGAGCAATATTAACACAGATTTCTAAGTTTAACATGTGCTCTATGGGTTTCCAGGGTCTCTTGCCAGTGAAAGCAAGGTGAGAACACAGCAGCTACTGAGGATGTCAACCTCAGCGAAATTTTACACTATGTATTCAGTACTCACAGCTGCTTTCTTACCTACTAGTGGGAAAGGGTGTTCAGAAGAATTTTTCTGAGAGTTAACTTCTACAGTTCAATCTGTTGGAGATCAGGATGGGAGCTGCTTACACTGCCCTAGATTAGACCTCAGATAAGGACCAAGATGAGCAGCAGCAGCACCAGTAACAGCAGCACCCTGCTGCTCACAAGACCTGCAACTGCACAAAAGAGGGGAGCAGCAGAAATCTGAAGCTTGCAGGAGGATCATACCCATCATATAGGTTCTACACACAGAGGATCAGCTTCCTTGACATGTCGGAACAGTAGTGTCTCAGGAGCCACAGGTTGTCATGTCAGGTGGTGACGGACATCTGCAGCCTGCTGGAAAAAGATCTGCTTCCAGCTGGACCTGGTGGCCATGCTTTACCAGTGGCTGTCAAAATCACCATTGTCCTCAACTTTTTTGCCTCTGAATCCTTCTCTGGCTCTGCTGGAGTCATTTGCAGGATCTCGCCCATCAGTCTACTCTCAATCATCAGTAAAGTGATGGAAGGTGTCATCAACAGTGCCATCAAGCAGCACTTGCTTAGAAATAACCTGCTCAGTGACGCTCAGTTTGGGTTCCGCCAAGGCCACACAGCTCCTGACCTCATTAAAGCCTTGGTTCAAACATGGACAAAAGAGCTAAACTCAAGAGGTGAAGTGAGAGTGACTGCCCTTGACATCAAGGTAGCATTTGACCGAGTATGGCATCAAGGAGCCCAGGCATAACTGAAGTCAATGGGAATCGGAGGAAAACTCTCTGCTGGTTGGAGTCATACCTAGAGCAAAGGAAGATGGTTGTGGTTGTTGGAGGTCAATCATCTCAGCCCCTGAACATCACTGCACGAGTTCCTCAGGGTAGTGTCCTAGGCCCAACCATCATCAGCTGCTTCATCAATGACCTTCCTTCAATCATAAGGTCAGAAGTGGGGATGTTCGCTAATGATTGCACAATGTTCAGCACCATTCGCGACTCCTCAGATACTGAAGCAGTCCATGAAGAAATGCAACAAGACCTGGACAATATCCAGGCTTGGGCTGAGATGTGGCAAGTAACAGTCGCGCCACACAAGTGCCAGGCAATGACCATTTCCAACAAGAGAGAATCTAACCATCTCCCCTTGACATTCAATGGCATTACCATCGCTGAATCCCCCACTACCAATATCCTGGGGGCCTACCATTGAGCAGAAACTGAACTGAAGTAGCCATATAAATACCGTGGCTACAAGAGCAGGTCAGAGGCTAGGAATCCTGTGGCAACTTACTCACCTCCTGACTCCCCAAAGCATGTCCACCAACTACAAGGCACAAGGCAGGAGTGTGATGGAATACGCTCCACTTGCCTGGATGGGTGCAGCTCCAAGAACAGTCAAGAAGCTCGACACCATCCAGGACACAGCAGCCCACTTGATTGGCATCTCATCTACAAACATTCACTCCCTCCACCACCGACACACAGTGGCAGCAGTGTGTACCATCTACAAGATGTACTGCAGCAACGCTCCAAGGCTCCTTAGACAGCAGCTTCCAAATCCTCGACCTCTACCAACTAGAAGGACAAGGGCAGCAAATGCATGGGAACACCACCACCTGCAAGTTCCCCTCCAAGCCACACAACAACCTGACTTGGAACTATATCGCCGTTCCTTCACTGTCGCTGGGTCAAAATCCTGGAACTCCCTCCCTAACAGCACTGTGGGTGTACCTACCTCACATTGATTGCAGTGGTTCAAGAAAGCAGCTCACCACCACCTTCTTAAGTACAATTAGGGATGGGCAATAAATGCTGGCCTAGCCTGCGTGCCACATCCCATGAATGAATAAAAAAAAACACCCCCCCATCCCACCCAAATACACCCTTTCTCTGATTCTGGCATTTTGAATATCCCCTCTCCTTTACTCCACCATTGGCAGTCATGCTTTCACTTGCCTATGCCCTATGCTCTAAAAATTTCTACTTCAACCCCTCAGCTCTCCACTTCCCTTCCTCATTTAAGATCCTCCATAAAATCTATTTCTGTGACTAAGATTTTTGGCACTTTTCCTGATAGCTCCACCTTTGGCTCAGCATCTATTTTTATTGTTATCCCTCTGTAAAACACCTTGAGACAATTTTCTATGTTAAAGACGCTATATAAATGCAGGTTGTCAGAGAATTAGATGAGTTGTATGGCCTTCTTACTGCTCTATGATATCTTGTAGTTAATTAAAGGGAATTAAAAGGTATATTACTTTTCCTGTTGTAGACCCATTTATTGATTCTTTAGTCACTTATTATCTTTGTTAGCAGACAATTTATGTTGGCAAGAAATGTGCTGTCCCTTTCCTGTGAATGATAAACACTGAGAGAAACCTGTTGTATTTCACAAATTACTAACCCATTCAGTTCTTGGCAGGAAGCACTGACAGCTTAAAGCCCAGCAAACTTCAAAGAAGGGCAGCTTTGAGCAACCTTTATTGTTACATGGCAGGCATTTTGTGACTCCCGTACATGTATTAATGAGATGTACTTCAGAGATTTTTGTGTGTTTTTAACACCACTACCAAATGTGTGTTTCCAGATTAAGGAAAAACCTGATCTCTCCCGCTGATAATTTGTACACAAAGTGCATGTCCTATGTACTTGGGCTGAAAGATTGCAATAAAATTATATCATGAAAATGCATTTCAATAGGTGGGTCAGCACAATCTGAAATAAATCACCAGCTATCCTTTCCTCTGGAAAAAAAAATTGAGAGAACTGTTTTTTTTCATTGTAACGTATAAGATGTGTAGGGACATGGAGTAGAGAAATAATTGAAATATGATCTGAGGTATGTTTTTAAAAATCAGCCAATCGCAATGCACCTGTGATAATTTAACACTTTGCACTTAATGTAGAAAAAGGCACTTCACAAGGCTGTAATCAAAAATAGGTGCATTCTCTTTCTCATCATAGCTTGATTAATATAACTTGTATCATTAGTTTCACTTCTACCTCACTTGTAATATTCTTGCTAACATTTCTCTGTTACATATTTTTAATTATTTCTCTACTCCATGTCCCTTACACAATTGTTCATCTTTGTGCTATTTAAAAAAAAATATTCAACCTCTTTCTGACTTCTTTCAGTGTTGTCCAAGTCTTTGGGACCACATTGATTCTTTCTGTGATACCTCTTTAAATGTGCCACTGGGTTATTGTAAGAGCTTTTGATGCAACATGATTGCTAACATTGAAAGCCTGCTACCTGGTAAAAGTGCCTCCTTTCCTAAGTGTTTTCCCTGGCAAACAAAACTTGTATGACCTGACTAACATTTCAGTGGACCAAAGTCTGACCGATATGGCAAATGTCCTCAGAGGTAGCTTGAAAGAATCTGGTTGCATAAACATTCAATGCTGTGGTGAATTTCACTGCAAAGGGCAAGGCTGTTTCTGTACCACATCTCATCTGCCAGTCTTGAACCTGATGCCAGATCCCAAAACTTGAGCACATGTTCTCCTTCCTGAATAATACAACATTTATTTTCCTTATACACTGTGAATAATTTCTTTTACCAGGTTTTGGAAGGACTGAGACAAGTTTCTACATCACTTTAAAGTTTGGGCTCTACACGCACATGTGCCCATCCACAGAATTAATATGGGCTGGGAACATAACTCAATAATTAGAAACATCAGGTAATCTCAAAAGAATGGCCTAGCACGATATCGATAAATGCTAAGCACACTGCGTTCGTGCTCACATCAAAAAATTCACCCTTCCATTTTTTGAAATGTCAAATATGTGCTGCATTACTTTTCTTGTATTCTATGTGACTTGTGTTCAGTTTTGGGTTCTGGCATTGGGTTCATGAACTGCAGCTTCAATAGATGGGCTCTTGCATTGCTAAAGCGAGAATAACATTTCTGAAACAAAACATAAAAATAATTTTTTAAAATTTGTTTCAGGAGATGTGGCCGTCACTGACCAGGCCAGCATTTATTGCAAAATTCCTAATTGTCCTTGAGAAGGTGGTGGTGAGCTGCCTTCTTGAACCGCTGCAGTCCATGTGGGGTAGGTACACCCACAGTGCTATGAGGAAGGGAGTTCCAGGATTTTGACCCAGCGACACTGAAGGAATAGCAGTATAGTTCCAAGTCAGGATGGTGTGTGGCTTGGAGGGGAACTTGCAGGTGGTGGCGTTCCCATGCATCTGCTGCCCTTGTCCTTCTAGGTGGTAGAGGCCGTGGGTTTGGAAGGTGCTGCCTGAGTAGCCTTGGTGCAATTCTGCCCTGCATCTTGTAGAATGGTACATACTGCAGCCACTGTACGTCGGTGGTGGAGGGAGTGAATGTTTGTGGACGGGGTGCCAATCAAGTGGGCTGCTTTGTCCTGGATGGTGTTGAGCTTCTTGGGTGTTGTTGGAGCTGCACCCATCCAGGCAAGTGGAAAGTATTTCATCACACTCCTGATTTGTGCCTTGTAGATGGTGGACAGGCTTTGGGCAGTCAGGAGGTGAGTTTTTCACCACAGGATTCCTAGCCTCTGACCTGCTCTTGTAGCCACGGTATTTATATGGCCACTTCAGTTCAGTTTCTGGTCAATGGTAACCCCCAGGATGTTGATATTGGGTATTCAGCAATTGTAATGCAGTTGAATGTCAAGAGGAGATGGTTAGACTCACTCTTGTTGGAAATGGTCATTGCCTGGCACTTGTGTGGTGTGAATGTTATTTGCCAGTTATCAGCCCAAGCCTGGATATTGTCCAGATCTTGCTGCATTTCCACACGGACTGCTTCAGTATCTGAGGAGTCGTGAATGGTGCTGAACATTGTGCAATCATCAGCAAACATCCCCACTTCAGACCTTATGATTGAAGGAAGGTCATTGATGAAGCAGTTGAAGATGGTTGGGCCTAGGACACTACCCTGAGGAACTCGTGCAGTGATGTCCTGGAGCTGAGATGATTGACCTCCAACAACCACAACCATCTTCCTTTGCTCTAGGTATGACTCCAACCAGCGGAGAGTTTTCCCCTAATTCCCATTGGCTCCACCTTTGCTCCGGCTCCTTGATGCCATACTCGGTCAAATGCTGCCTTGATGTCAAGGGCAGTCACTCTCACCTCACCTCTTGAGTTCAGCTCTTTTGTCCATGTTTGAACCAAGGCAGTAATGAGTTCTGGAGCTGAGTGGCCCTGGCAGAACCCAAACTGTGCGTCACTGAGCAGGTTATTTCTAAGCAAGTGCCGCTTGATGGCACTGTCAATGACACCTTCCATCACTTTACTGATGATTGAGAGTAGACTGATGGGGCGGTAATTGGCCGGGTTGGATATGTCCTGCTTTTTGTGTGTAGGACATACCTGGGCAATTTTCCACATTGCCGGGTAGATGCCAGTGCTGTAGATGTACTGGAACAGCTTGGCTAGGGGCAGGGCAAGTTCTGGAGCACAGGTCTTCAGTACTATTGCCGGAATATTGTCAGGACCCATTGCCTTTACAGTATCCAGTGCCTTCAGTCAATTCTTGATATCATGTGGAGTGAATCAAATTGGCTGAAGACTGGCATCTGTGATGCTGGGGACTTCAGGAGGAGGCCGAGATGGATCATCAATTCGGTACTTCTGGCTGAAGATTGTTGCAAATGCTTCAGCCTTATCTTTTGCACTGATGTGCTGAGCTTCCCCGTCACTGAGGATGGGGATATTTGTGGAGCCACCTCCTCCAATTAGTAGTTTAATTGTCCACCACCATTCACGACTGGATGTGGCAGGACTGCAGAGCTTAGATCTGATCCGTTGGTTGTGGGATCACTTCGCTCTGACTACCGCATCCTGCTTACGCTGTATGGCATGCAAGCTCTCCTGAGTTGTAGCTTCACCAGGTTGACACCTCATTTTGAGGTATACCTGGTGCTGCTCCTGGCATGCTCTCCTGCACTCTTCACTGAACCAGGGTTGAACCCCCGGCTTGATGGTAATGGTAGAGTGGGGGATATGCCGGGCCATGAGATTACAGATTGTGGTTGAGTATAGTTCTGCTGCTGCTGATGGTCCACAGCGCCTCATGGATACCCAGTTTTTGATTGCTAGATCTGTTCGAAATCTATCCCATTTAGCACAGTGGTAAGTGCCACACAATACGATGGAGGGTATCCTCAATGTGAAGATGGGTCTTTGTCTCCACAAGGACTGTGCGGTTGTCTCTTCTACCAATACTGTCATGGACAGATGCATCTGCAGCAGGCAGATTAGTGAGGACGAGGTTAAGTATCTTTTTACCTCTTGTTGGTTCCCTCACAACCTGCCGCAGACCCAGTCTAGCAGCTATGCCCTTTAGGACTTGGCCAACTCGGTCAGTCGTGGTGCTATTGAGGCACTCTTTGTGATAGACATAGAAGTCCCCCACCCAGAGTACA